>NC_083427.1:1708926-1823190 GCF_020745735.1 Hemiscyllium ocellatum
ACTCGCCAACTTAATGACACTTAAATGGTCATTGGCTCGGATATGGACGAGAATTGAATAATATAGGTTAGATATACTTCAATTGATTTCACAGGTCGGTGCTGCATTGATGGGTCTGTACTGCTCTATAATCTTCTATGTTCTGTGTTCTTTTTGGGATATGGTTCTGCAGTGGCTGTTTTGTTGTATATTAGAAAGACTGTGCTGTATGATGTCCAGCTATTCCGTACTGGTGGAGTGTCAGTAACTAGAGCAGATTCATCAGGTCATGTAATGGGGTATCTATCCATGTCAGAAACTACCTTTGAATTGAAAAATGCTGCTGCTACTAACATAGAATCTCTACATGTACAACCTTGCGTGACATGATGAAAATACAAACAGCGAAGCCGTTTGTGTGGCATCTGTTCATGCTAAAAAAAAACCTCATTTACTGAGGGTTCCATGGCATTACATGTTGGTTAGTTGTTGAAATGTGTTAGCCACCATTCTATGTCAGCTATTTGAAGCATCCGGTTCGATAGACAGAACTGAAATAAAGTTTGGGAATTGCCTTCTCTCTACTTCTCATTTCACAGTCGAGATTCACTGTGCCAAAATATCTGCTTGCCATCGTACCCGTCACTTCATTGTTCTCTCCTCAGTAATTCGATAGCAACTCACCCAACTCCACTGAAGTCTTGTTATGAATTGCATATGCGTAAACTAAACTGATTTGCTTTTGGGATGCGACAGATGCCACTTGCAGCAGTTGCTGAGAACACACAGCAGGTCAGTTCAAACCTAAATGGCATTGATAGACTAAAAGCCTGGACGTGAGCTTTGAATACATTCTGTGAAGCCGTTTATTCTGTGACAAGTACGACACTTCTGTGATCATGATTATTTTAGATGAAATGTCCAAATGCCTGAATACATTATGAGCACTAACTTCTTCACATTAACTATACTGGTGTGAATTCAAGATTTCTTTATGACAGACTTTATATTAGCATTAATTAAGGTTTCATTAATTTGACACTAGCAAGATTTCCAGCAGTTTCAGTGGCAATTAACTACGTGGGTTATGATAAGAAAGCAAGGAGGCTCCAACTGATATGGACAGTCTGTTCCCGGGGCAAGAAAAGATCAGATGGATTATTTTGTAGATTAAGTACAAGTTTATCCTCTTTGCCATTACGGCCTTCAACGAGGAGTATCTCTGAAAAGCCAGGAGAATGGGAAATGTTAATGCTAAAAGGGAATTGAGAGTCTGATTATATTAGTTCTTGAAATCTAACAAATGCAAGAAAGAGATAGAATGCTAAGAGGGTGGTGTGAAGACAACAATCAATAAAACGAGGAGCCGTGCATTGCCTTGTGGAAGTGAAGCTGATGGCATGCCTTGTCTGTATCAATAGTGCCGAGATGAGGTTCGTCCACAGTGTCAAGGTTCTGGAAATGATTACGACCAACAACCTGTCTGGTCTATCCATGTCGTCTCAATGTTCAAGAAAACAAAAGAGCATATCTACTTCCTCAGGTGGCTGAAGGCAATTTGATATGTCCACAAGCGCTCTTATCAATTTTCACAGATGCACCATAGTCAGCCTTCTCTGTGCATGCATCATAGTGCGATTTGGCAACAGCTTCTCCCATTACCACCAGAAACTACAAGAGTCATGAATACAGCCCGTCCATAACATAACCCAGACTTCCAGCATTGAAGTGTGTTGATTTTCCAATCTCTTGAGAAGCCAACAATTGAATCAAAGACCGCTTTCACTCCTGCTCTGTTTTCTTCCAGCCTCTTCTATCAGACAGAAGACATAAAAGCTTTTGCACATGTGCAAATAGATTCAAGAATAGCTTCTTCCCTGCTGCTATTAGATTCCTGAATGGAACTCTCAAATGTTACATTTTCATGTTGATCTCGCTCTGTGCCTCTTATCTGCAGCTGTATCGTTTTATGTTCGCTCCGTCCGAGGACCCTGCATACTTTGTTTGGTATGATCTGCCTACACTGCACGAAAAACAAAACATTTCACTGGACCTAGGTATGTGTCAATAATAATTCCAATCAAATCAAATTTATTGGAAAGCAAAGAGCAGCAGCTATGTTTTAAGGAGTTCAATCGCAAGGAAATTTGAATAAGAATACATGCATTGCTTCAAATTTGTAGAATTGCTAAGATTGCACGGACATAGTGCAAAATCTATTACCTTCACTTAAGTTAGGATGCAATTTCCTTTCAAATGAATTGTGATGGATATCCAGATGACAAACTTGTGAGATTGTCGGACCATCCCATGAAACGACTATGAAGAGACTGCTCTAATAGTTTGAGCTAATCGAATAATGAGAGATTGACCGAGCATGTGCATGACGGTGTACGGTTGGTGTTTGTTTTAATGACTTTAGTGGCAATGTGGATGCATGGAAAAATTACTCGAGGTAGGCGATCCAATGCTGTCGAGAATGGTGAATCAGGATCAAGGGGTGGGACGGCCTGCTCCATGCTTCCATATTCCTGTCATCTCAACAGCAGAAAGCTACAGAATCGAAGATAATTAAAACAAAAGGAGAGTAACAAATCAACGAGAGAATGAATAAAATGATGGAAATTTCAGGCATTCCTAAGTATGTTTTCATTGAGCTATTTCATGGAAGAAGGTGAATAATGAAAGCATTGGGGCGAACAGGAGTGGCCATTGTAACTGTTTCTTACAGAATTTTTTTCTTCACTAAGGAGGGAATTAATGGAAAGAGTGTAATTTAAAAAAAGGATTCTAGTAAAATTTTATATTAAATAATAATGAGAATGAATGTATTGTAGAGTCAAACCTCCTGGAAAGTGCAGATATATTTCGTGGTAAAAGGAACCCAGTGAGGAAATAATAGATGCTCAAAGGATCATTTGCCAATTCTCACGAAATGTATGTGAGGTAGCAGAGAATTATAATTGTAAGTCTACAACTATTCCAGCCTCGAAAATGTCTCGATGTTCGACCAGAAAATTAAAGGCCAGTCCGTTTGTACTCCATGGAGGGCACTTTATGAGAACCAATTATTAAAGGTCAGGTGGAAAGATACTAAGAAAGAGTTGGACTAATCATGGAAAGTCAGAATGCATTTGTGATGTGAACATCGTGTGTTATGAAGTTAAGCGGTTTTTTTGGTGAAATAGCATCAAGGGGACTCTTAGGGATAGTATTTCGGTAATGTCTAAATGGATATAGTGAGGCATTTGCCGAGATCCAACGTAGAAGACTTGTCAGAAAAAAAAGCCCATGAAATAGAAGTGAGTGCCAAGTTTGATCACAAAATTGTGTCACCGACAGGAAGCAATGTTTAACACTGCAGAATGTGTTCCTTTGATTTTTTTTTTAACCATTTCCAGTGTTGTATGACACGACTTAGTGTTTTATCGCTTGGCATTTGAGCTGTACATTCATGATATATATTTTAACGTGGAAGTTTTGATTTGGATTTCGTTGATGATACAGAGGCAGTGGCATCGTTTATATTAATGATAATGGCCGTCAAATGCAGCTTTATATTACTGGTTCAGTTCTGATGGTGAAATATGATAATTTGAATTCAGTGTGTAAGTGGGAATATATAAAGTGAAGAGGATGTCAGAAACTTTACAGTATAGTCCATCGGTCCATGTTTGCTGAAGAACAGGTGATGAAATGCGTTAAAAAAGGCATGTGTGAACCATTGAGATGTTTTCCTGCTTTCGATGAAATGTTGAACACAAAATATATTCAATGCTCAAACTCTGTGGTTTGTTGATTGAATCAAACGCAGCAGTTTTGTGTGAAGTCCAAGTCACCAGGTTCGTGGAAAGGCAAAATTGTTCAGGATAGAGGACAACAAGTTATACAAGAATGTTGGGATAATTTTTAAATGGATGTACCATTGTTATTTTCCTCCCAAGACAGGCGGCAGAGTTCCAGCTAAATTGTACAGTACAAAATAATGAGGGGTTTATGTATTTGGGCAGCGAGTTCATGGTATTATTGCGGGGAAGACATAGGGAAATACATTAATGCATTATAGACAAGTAAAGTGATTTTTTACAGTCACATTCCGTAATTAGAACAAAATAATTGATTGTCTTTTAACCAGTGGGTACCTCTAAGGACGACATGTGAAGTAAGGGAGAGAAAAGCATTTCCATCCGATGCTGGGTGCTGTCTGAGATTTGTGTCCTGGTTTGATGGTTGAGACAGAAATCCTCAAGTTATTTGGAAGCAGTTTGGATGTGAAGCTGGGTGTTGTGTGCTTCAGGAATGTTGGATGGTTCTATAGTTCTGCAAAGTTTCATTCATAACGTGATCGCTAAATTGATCACTTCAAACCTGTCAATGGAACTTTATTAGTGGGAGCTGTTTTGAAGTTAGAATGAATCATTTTGGATAAAGTTATCAGTCAGTTGGAGAAATGTGCATTAATTACAGAAATGAAGACATGATTCAAAACAGGAATAAAAGGTGTTCAAATAATTGATTGGTATTTTGACGAGGTAACAAAGTTGAAATGCTGGCATGAAATTACAAGAGGAAGAGAAACAATGCATTTCTAAAATTGTAAAGTCACAGAATACAAAGACAATTGTAAAAGATGACGAAGTTACATAATTGTCAAATGAGATGGAGTATCTATGTTCTTCCGATTTGAAAAAACATATATAGTGATCTGTACTGAACAGGCCACTGGTTAAATCTTTCTATGAGAACTGGCGTTCTTCCCCATCCCCAATCGTTGCCCATTTCATGTAATCTTTAATACCTAATTAGCATCTGATTCCACTTTATGCCTATGAGTGTTCTGCGCCGAGTGATATCAAGTGTAATTATTTTAGATGGATTTACTTTAATTGTTGTTGGTACCAAGAGGCAAGATATTAGTTGGTGGTCACTAGATGCTGTTGTCATCCTCACTTTTTTCTCCGTACGTGAAAAACACAATTCTATGGGATTTTAATACATTTACAGATCCATAGATGCACAGATTCATAACAGCACAGAAAAGACCCTTTGCTCCATCGTGCCTCCTCCAACGTGCACGAAACATGCACTAATTGCAATTTCCTGCACTTGTCCCATATCCTTGAATATTGTGATGTTTGAAGTATATTTCCATTTCTTCCAAGTTGGCAAGGTTTCCAGCCAATGTGAGAAGTTGTTGGCAGTTAGGAACAAGGGAAACTTGAAGACCTTCTACAGGTATATCAGGAATGCAAGAATGACTGGAGTAAGATTAGGCCAATCAAAGATGACTTTGTAAAGTTGTGTGTGGAATTTGAGGACATAACTGAAGCACTTAATGAATACTTTTCGTCAGTTTTCTCGTTGGAAAGGGAAATGTTTGTGAGAATGCAGACTAGAAGAATTGATGGGATTATGCTTGACAAAGTGGAAGTTTTAGCAATTTTGGAAGATCTGCAAATAGTTAAGACCCTTGGCCAGGTGGGGTTTATCCTCGAATTCTCGGGGAAACCAATGAACAGGTTGCAGAGCCCTTTGCTTCGATCATTATGTCACCATTCCTGAAAAGAGTAGTGCCAGAAAACCGGATGATAACAAATGTTGTTCCCTTGTTTAAGAAGGAGAGTCGGGACAACCCTGATAGTTATAGGCCAGTGAGACTTACAGTGGGTTATAAGAGATACGATATATGATCGTCTGGTAAAGAATGATTTGATTAGGGATAGTCAACACGGTTTTGCAAACTGTGGGTCGTGTCTCACTAACCTTATTGAGATCTTCGAGATGGTGACAAAGCAGATGGATGAAGGTCAAGAGGTTGATGTGACGTATTTGGACATCAGTAAGGCGTTTGATAGGATTCCACGTGGTAGTCTATTGCACAAAATATGGAGTCGGGATTGAAGGTGATTTAACGGTTTTGATCAGAAATCGGCTGGCTTAAAGAAGATAGAGGATGGTGTTCGATGGGAAATGTTCATACTGGTTCTTGGTTATCAGTGGCATGCAGCAAGGGTCTGGTCTGGAGGCACTGGTGTTTGTCATTTTTATAAATGATCTGGATGTGGGCTTTAAAGGAGGAGTTAGTAAATTAGCGGATGACACTAAGGTAGGCAGAGTTGTGGTTAGTGCCAAAGGATGCTGTGGGCTATAGAGGGACACAGTTAAGATGCAGAGCTGGGCTGAGAAGTGTGAAATGGAGATTAATGTGGAAAAAGTGTGAGGTGGTTCACTTCAAAGAAGTAACGGGTATACAGAGTACTGGGCTTGAGATCAAATGTTTGCCAGTGTAGATGAACCTGGTCGGTGTCCAGGTGCATAAATCCCTGAAAAATGTCACCCAGTTGGATAGGGCTGTTAAGAAGGCATATGGTGCATTCGCCACAAGATCATGCTTCAGCTGTCCAAGATACTGGTAAGGCTGCACCTGGAATATTGCATGCAGTGCTGGTCACCGCACTATCAGAAGGATGTTGAAGCTTTGGAAAGGGTTCAGAGGACATTTGCTAGGATGTTTCCTGGTATGGAAAGAAGGTCTTTTGAAGAAAGGCTGAGGGAACTGAGGCTGTTTCCATGGGAGAGAAGAAAATTGAGAGGTGACTTTATCAAAGTGTATCAGATCATAACATGGTTAGATAGGGTGGGCAGTGAGAGCCTTTTTCCTCGGATGGTGATGGCTAACATGAGGGGACTGAGCTTAAACTGAGGGATGTTAGATTTAGAACAGATATTCGGGGCAGTTTCTTCACTCAGAGATTACGAGGGGCGTGAAATTGCCTGCCTGCAGTAGTAGACTCGACCAAGTTAAGAGCATTTAAATGGGCATTGGGAATACGTATAGATAATAATGGAATGGTGTAGGTTTGAAGGGCATCAGAGTATTTTCACAGGTCGGTAAAGCATTGAGGCCCGAAGGGTCTGCACTGCGCTGTAACGTTCTATGTTCGATGTTCTATGTTACCTCGCCAATATGTGCATTCCAAATTCTCTCGATGTGTTGAATGACACTCTGAACCTGATGCCCCTGTCGTAACTGACTCCTCAACCAAGGGGGGCAGGTGTTCTCTATTAAAACTTTGCATACCTCTCGTAATCGTAAACACGTAAATCATTACCCCTTCTGTCTACTCTGTTTTGAAGAAAATGATCCAAACCCTATCTAGGATCATAACATAGCTCAATTTCTCCATCCCAGGCAACATCCTGGTGAATCTTCCCTCTCTCCCCTCTAATCCTGTCACATCCTTCCTGCCATGACAAGACCAGAACTGGACATCGTACTCCAAACCTGGCCTGACTGACGCTTTGTACAAGTCCAAAATTACTCATTTATGCTCTATGGCACGAAAGATGAAAACAAGTGTGCCTAACAGTACTTCATCTTGTTTCTTCTTCCAAAGCATATTATCTTGCACTTATCAGGGTTAATGATCATGTGTTTTAGGTCTCCAATCACCCAATAGGATTTTCACTATTTACCACTCTTCCAAATGTGGTATCTTCTGCAAGTTTGCTTCATAATCCTCCTCCCCCCACATTTTTATTTGAATGTTTTGTGTATCTAACGAACAATATGGGTCCGTAAACTGCTCCGAGTGGTGTACCGTTTCACACAAGTCTGCAGTGATCCAAACAGCCTTCTATCATTGTCTTTGAGTTCTATTACAGAGCCAGTTTCTGATCTGGCGTGAAAGCTTTCGATCAGGTCCATGTGCTTTAACTGTCTCAAATAATGTACAGTAAGAAGTCTTTCAAAAACTTTGATGCAATCCATATATAAACTACGTCAAATGATCTCCTATTGTCCACACATTTTAGTGTATTTTCAAAAATTTCCAACAAATTTGTTAGGCATGACATCCCTCTGAGAAAGCTATGTTTACTATTCTCTGCCCTCTATTGCCTGTTCTCACAACTATATAGTCTACTCTGTCGTGGAAGTCCCATGATAGAACATTAATTCCTTTACTGAAGTTGACTCAGTCTGACAACGAATGTATCAAATATCACACAACTGTCAGTGCCTTGATATTACATAAAACGTGCCGGGATTTTTTCTTTTGTCGATGTGACTAAGTTTTCAACAAAAAACTTCTCCACTAATTGCAGGTATCCCTGAAATAAAAGAGGACCCGGTAGACTATGACGTCGAAGAAAACGAACGAGAAAATTTCGATGGAGGTGCCAACAGTTCATTATCCATTATGACGTTTGTCGTCCTGTTTATTCTCAGTTCGCTGTACAGCACATTTGTAACTGTGCTTAAGGTAAGAACACATTTTAATAGCTGTGTTACATTCGGCTTTCATAGATGAAATCATGCTCATCTGCACATAATAATGCAGAGCTATTACTCAAAAAATAATAATTTTCTTCAAATTGATCTTGAGTGATTAACTGCCGTCTTGAATAAACGTCCTCATGGGATGATTGCACAGAGGAATGCGAGCACACATTTTAAAAAGGTAAAAAAAGAATAGAAAGAAGTTCAGCACAAATTGTTTCAAATAGTTCTGCATCTCCATGAAGGAATGTGGAAAATATTAATTCATGAATCAGATTAACTAATTAGTTTAGTTTAGATTAGTTTAGTTCAGATTAGTTAATGAATCAGATTAACTAGTGACAGATCAAAGTGAATTTATAGGAAAAGCATCGGTATGAGAGGCGACTTTATTTGCAACATGCAGCATTCTTCCAGATCTTTATAGGATAGATGCAGACATATTTTAAAATATATATATATTATGAAACCTGATTCTAGTCCACCACTTGCATTTGGAAGCACGGGTTTTCAGAGCGCTGCTCCTGTGAAGTGTGATTTTTAGCTTTATTCACCCCAGTCCAATACCAAATCCTCGACATCATGCAGAAAGATTGTTTGACTTGGTGGTGTATTAATACAGTCACAGAACGCACAAACGCAATTTCTGCAGAGTTGTGCCGATCTAACTATTCTATTCGCACATTCCAGCATTTGAGTTGTATGTTAGAATTCTTGAAGTACTCATCCATGTAAACATTTAAAGATTAAAAAGTTCTTTTTCTCACATCTACTACCCTCCGAGGCATTACCCTGCAGATGCCCACTACCGTCTGGCTGAACAAATGCTTCATAAAAAATCATTCTGAAACACCTGCCCATCATTTTCAATTATGTTCCTTCTTTACTGAACACCTAATTAAAGGAAATAACAGTTTCCCGTCTACCCTGTCCATGCCACTTGTAGTCATATGCATCTCAACCACGTTCCCCTATCTGGTTTCTCTGTTGTAAAGAACACAACCTGGATGAACAAAGCATCTGCTAATATTTAGAGCTCGCCAGCGCTGCTTAATCTTCTAATAACTCCCTCCACTTAAAAAAATTCCTTGGTGTCGTGTTGTAAACAGAACTACACACAGTAATCCAGCTGTGGACTAAACGAACTTTTGTAAAATTCCAACATAACCGTCCTGATCTCACATCTCTAACATACGTACTGACAAAGGCAAGGGTCCAGAATGTATTCTTAAAAAAAGGCACTCGATATCCACACACCTCAACATCTCCAGCATCTTTTATAAGAGGAAATGGTTCATCACATCACTCCCTATCATGTTTGCACTAATTAATACTGTTACCAAGCATCCTTCTGTACTCTGTGACCATCATCATCAATATCACCATTAGATAATGATGATTGAGTTACCAGTTCAATACATAGGTTTGATGCATCTCAAGAGTTATCCTGTTTCACTGCATTTTGCTCAGAACTAATTTCAGCCACCTTGTGTAATTCACCTTAATAGAAATTCACCATGATCACTGCAACCATGCAAAATCCATTTGATGTTTAAAGTCACGACATCATTTGACTGAATCTGCATAATGCAGAATCTACCACCAAAATATCTTTCTTGCCTTGTGCCCTCTGCAGCCAAACACAAAGTTAAGAATTCGGTGTAACTATAACAGGATATCCCGCTCATTACGTCCCACACATAGCCTTCAATTATTAATCTGTAATCTATTAATGAAATACAGAAGCTCTGAAGAAAGTTCACTGCACCTGCAGCATTAAATCTGGTTTCACTGTACAGATGCTGCCGGAGGTTTTCCATCAATTTCAAAATTTGTTTTTGATTTCCAGTATCCACAGATCTTTAGCTTTTTGAAAAATGAAAATGCTTTGTCTGAGAAAACAAAATCCTGCATGACAATTTTTGGCTTTGCAAACAGGTGAAAGCCTAATTTCACGGGGCAGCCGATTGAAATAGAGAAGAAGATTCATGGATTTTGTTTTGGGAATTTCGAGGAGTTGCCAAGGGCCTTATTATTTTTTTAAATAATACACACAGACATATGGTGCTGTCAGTTCATTCTTCCATCTTTGTTCAAGCATTGAATACAGTCTCTCCTGGAATTTCCCACTCTACCTTTAGAAACTTGATTCTCAGCAGATTACCGATATATGCTGCAGAGTGCACTTTCACATTTTGACCTTAAATGGCCTCTGAAACATTTAATTGCCCCAGCATTACTGCATCAGCGATTACATGGTCACCTGCAAGCTCGGTTTTCAGTGAGGCTGTTCCAAGTTGCAAGCAGGATGATGACGTCGAGTGAAAATCAATTCAATTAATTTATTAACTGGAACTCAGAATTTGCTGATGTTTTGTAATCAAATTTGAACTGTCTTTGCCAACTGTAAACAACCTTACATTTGCCCAAAAGAGAGAAAATGCTGGAAAATCTCAGGAAATTTGGCAGCATCTGGAAGGAGAGAAAAGAACTGACGTTTCGGGTCTAAAAGACCCTTTGTCAAAGCTAAAAAGGGGAGAAATAGGGAGGTATTTATACTAGGCTGGGAGAAGGTGCCATTTGTGCATGGCTTCACAAGCAAAGGTAGCAGTAAAGAGGTGATAATGACAGTACAGAGAGAGATTATAGGCTTATTAGAAGCTGAGGCCAGTGCTATGTGACAAAATATGTGGGGGATTGGTTGGGGGAGGGGGTGCGAGATGGAGGGCGGGAATGGGTGAAGCAGAGACAAAATGGGAAACGAGGAGAAGGGTAGCAAAGGGGGAAGAGGAGAGGTAAAAGGTGATGAGAGAGTGGGGAGCGAGAGAAAGAGAGACAATCAAGAAATAAGAGGCACAGAACAGTGAAAAAAAATAGAAAATTAAGATAAATAAAATAAATGAAATTAAATTATGGAGCAAAATGAAAACAGAGGGGTCGAGATGGGATAATCATCTGATGTTGTTGAATTCAATGTTGAGACCGGCAGGCTGTAATGTGCCTAGTCGGAAGATGAGCTGTTGTTCCTTCAGTTTGCATTGAGTTTCACTGGAAAATTGCAGCAGGCCAAGGACAGACCTGTGGGCATTGGAGCAAGATTATGTGTTGAAGTGGCAAGCCACGGGAAGGTCCGGGAACTGATTGCGTACACATATGGCTCCAGAAGCAAAGGTAGCAATAAAAAGGTGATAATGACGGTGTAACTAGTACAAATAATCTCTATTTCTCCCTTTTTTTGATTTGAGAAGGGGTCAGTTAGACTCAAAACGTCAGGTCCTTTCTCTCCTTACAGATTTTGCCAGACTTGCTGCAATTTTCCACCGTTCTCTCTTTTTGTTTTCAGATTTCAGCATCCGCAGTAATTTGCTTTTTTCTTACATTTTCCCATGTGGGTCGTGATCTAACTTTATTTCCTTGTACTCGTTTTATTTGGTAAATTGCCAGAGAATTTCTCTGCGCAGTATTTGCTATGCTACTGAACTTAAATCTCCTCTACAAAACATGAATCTATGCTTCATTTACTTTTCTTCCAAGTCCAAATTTCTCTTTGTACGTTGCTTACTTGAAGAAAGGTCTAACCAGAGATGAGGCTACCTGATCATGGAGTTTTGTCAATCCTTTCCAGATCACAAAACATACCACTCGATTTCATAATGATAGTCTGCGATTTGCCTTTTGTGTATGCTTCAGATTGTTGAACGTTTTTATAGATTTTCTTATCGTAATTATTGGATTTTGCTCTCTGCAGGTAAACTGACCATCACTGATGAAAACAATTACTTCTGACTTCATTGAAAGCTTGTGTGTGAAGCTCCATCAGATGCTGATTAGAAATGGCATTGAATTGAATTTTGCTCTCAATCATATCGGCCCTTCCACGGTATCACTTCAACGTGTATTCTTATGTGATCTCAACTCTGGAATGAGAAATACTTGCATATTCTTGGTCATTAATGTTTGCCTTCACGCTTTCTTTTTTAAGTCTTGGAGTTAAAGAAATTTCATGAAACTGCTACAAGTTGAGGAAATCATTCTTCCCCATTTAAATAAGCTAAAGATGCATCTTTGAAAGTTGCCAATTGTCGGCAACATTTTGAAAAAAAAAGGGTATCCTATGTTCCTCATCTGCTAGACAATACATCTTTGAGAAAGGTAACCAGAGAAACCTTCCAAACAGGCACGCGCTCAAGTATAGCATTCTTATCCAAGAGCATGAGATAGATAAAAGCCTATTAATTTGACAGAATGTCGAGTCATTACTACAGAAGACATAGAAAATGTATTTTCCAAGACTTGGAAACAAATCTACAAGTCTGAATATTTTGCTCCCCACTGTTGTTATTAATTATCTGACAGTGAGAGCCGACATTTCCTCTGTTCAGCATTTTTATTTGCGATAAGTGATAAGGCTATCAATGCTGAGTTTCAGCAATTGCTTCGTTTGCTAGAACCCGCAGTGCGAACGATTGAGAATATCTTAAGGATATTTCGAGATACAGAACCCAGCGAACACTTAATAAAAATACTTGAGTGTAGCATATAATTTGATTCCACCTTGAAAAAGTCGCAGAATTTCACATTCACGTAGAAATTCAATGGACATTTTGTAAACTGCCATTACTATGCATAATACCACATATGTGGAAATGTGTTCACATATAATTGCTTATTTCAAACAACGGTTACGAATTCCCAGAACCATTGTTGTTATGAGACAATAGGTGCACTAAAGCAATTTCGTGAAGGGCGATTTTCAAACAGGGTTCAAATGAACAGTGTTCATTGTCTCTCTCTACTAACAAAAACAAAAGAAGTCTAATTGGCACCAGATACTGTGTAACATCACAGTTAATAATTAAATGACTGATTTCTGTGCTGTTTATTTTGCTGCAAACTTTCCAAGTTGCAATGGAAGTGATTAAATGTAAGAGAATACATTTTGTTTTGAGTGGATCAGAGATTCATTCTTGAAATTAATGAGCCATTCAAACCCATGTAAGCTCTTCTGCTTGCTCAGTACCTTCATTCCATTCCCACATGAGTTTTCAACCCTTTGAGTTAATTTTATTGACAAGACTGCAATTCTTATGATTTTCAAAATAAATGAAGTGTCAGAAGCAGAAGAAACTTGCACTCATTTGTGCAAACTGCAGAAATGTAATGCTGCCAACAATAGATATCACTGTTGTAATATAATTTAGTTATTGCCTTCCTATTCTGTCAAGTCTGTGGTGTGAAATGTACTTGCTGTTATCTACTCCATATTGCCAATCATTTATATGTTGTTTAAATCCTGACCTTCAATCTAACATGTTTTCAAAATGTAATGTTATTCAGTTTGTTCCACTGATGACGTCAGTATTCACATATTTTTGCCTCATAAATGATTTTCCTTTTGCAAATAAAATCTGTTTTTAATTAAGCAACTGATGTGCAGAGCTTTATTCATTTACTTTCAAAGTTTGCTGGCCGTAACAATCGTCAGATTTAATTGAAACTCAGTCCTGTAAAGTGGGAAGCATTGACACTATCAAACTTTATTGCCCATCGACAAACTCTCCTTGCGAGATCATACGTTTTTATCTGCTACAATCTCTGTTAGATAGGGGACTGCAAAAGCATGTCAGGTTGTTAACTGATTTGAAGGGGTATTGGCAGGCACTGTTTGATCCCTTGCAATGTATATCCTTGTATTTATGCAGAGTAGAGCGACGAGGTTTGACAATTATCATGTAACAAAGATGAGGGTTAAAACGTCATTGAATTACTGCCACCGATATTAGTCATCAACAGAATCTAGTCTTCAGTTCTGAATTCTTCCTGAAAGACAGTGAGAATTGCATCTAACTGTAATGAATCAGAAACGCTATTCAGTAATGAATGAATCAATTATTGAAGACTAATCAGCAGATCTTGATACCTTGGCACTGGAAATTACTACCCAAGATCCATTAACCTGACTACCTTGGCTGCCCGATCATCTCAGTCTGCCCCTGTCCAACTTAACTCATCTCCACAAACCTACTTACTGTCCTGTTCCTCTGTTCCAGGAACTTCCCACATACATTCGGACACTATCCATGCCCTCCAACCCCTCGAAGACTTTCGCTTCCCTGATCTCCGAAGCCTCATTTTCACCATTGTCGTCCATAGGGACAATAGAACTCCATCTACCATGATGAAGGCCTCCAAGCCATCCGTTTCTTCCTCTTAAGGTATCTCCAATAGTAGCTTTCCACGAACACTCTCATTCATTTGGCTGAACTGACCCTCACCGTGAGTAATTTATTCTTTGAATCCTCCAACTTTCTCCAGACAAAGGGGTAGCCAAGGGCATCCACATGGGCCACAGCAATGCTTGTCTCTTTGTCGGTTATGTTCTACAGTTTCACTGGTTCCATTTTCCACCTTTTCCTCCGCTACATTGATGAGTGCATCAGCACCACCTCGAGCTCTCACGGCGAGATTGAACAGTTTGTCAACTCCACTGACACATTTTGCCTCATCCTGAATTTCACCTGGACCATCTCAGAACCCCCACCCCACCTTGCTGGACATCTGCATCTCCATTCACGGTGACTGACTCAACACTGACATCACCTACAAACCTATCGACTCGCACTGCTCCCTGGACTAAACCACCTCCCACTTTGCCTGCTGTAAAATCCCGAACACTTATTCCCACTTGCTCCGCCTCTGCTGCATCTGCTCCCAGGAGAACCAGTTCCAACACAGAACAAACCAGATGGCCTCCGTTTTTGAAGACAACAACTTTCCCTTCCATGTGATTGAAGATGCCCTCCAACGCATCTCATCCATTTCTCGGACCTGTCGACCGCCTCACTCCTCCAACTGCAACAAAGACAGATAGCCCCCCCCCCCCACCCCCCCGGTCCTCACGTTCAACCCCACCAACCTCTGTCTACATCTCATCATTCTCCTGTATTTCCATCACGAACAACTGAACCCCACCAACAGAGATAAACGTCCCTCCTCATCCCATCCACTTTCCAGAAAGACCGTTTTCTCTGCAACACTATTGTCAATTCCCCGCCCCATTCAATGCACTTTCCTCTCCCAGCACCTTCCCGTGCCAACGCAGGAATTTCAAAACCTGTACCCACACCTACCCCCTTACCTCCGTCCAACGCTCCAAAGGAGCCTTCCGCATTCATCAGAGTTTTACCTGCATTTCTACACATGTCGTTTCCTCTGTCCGCTGCTCCCGATTTTGTCTCCTCGACATTGGAAAGACAGGAAGCCTACTTGCAGAGCACTTCAAATAACATCTCCAGGACACCGAAAGCAACCAACACCACAGCCCCACGGCCGAACACATCAACTCCCACTCCCACTTCACCAAGGACATTCAGGTCCTGTGTCCCCTCCATCGCCATTCCTTTACCACCCGACCCATGAAGGAAGAACACCTCATCTTCAGTCTTGGGACCCTTCACGGCATCAATGTGGATTTTACCAGTTTCCTCATTTCCCCTCCCCCGACGTTATCCCTGTTGCAAACTTCCAAATCAGCAGTACACTCATAACTGATGTGATCTGTCTGCCCTCCTCTCTGACCTATCACCATTACCCGCATGTTCGTCTATCTATCACACTCTCAGCTCCAGTTCGCCCAGCCCACCTCCCTCCACCCCTTCGGCTCACAGCCCAAATACTGTTGAAGAGCGCTTGCCCGAAACCTTGATCCTCCTGCTCCTCGGCTACTGCCTGACCTACACTAATTTTCTAACACCACACGTTCGATTGACTATTACGTATCGTGTTTAATTAATTATTTTACACAGTATGAGTGCAATTCCGTTCATCTCTGGGAGAACGCAGAGATTTTATATTTTGCAGTGGGTAATTCCTGCCTTCCCAAAGCTGAAGGTTCTGATCAATAAATGATCAATGCCTTGACTGAGATAGCAATGCTCCCGAGACGATATTTAAAAGTATTTTACAATGTCTTGTGAACAATCGTATGAGATTTCACACCACAGTGTTCCTGCAATTAGCCACATGGTCAGTCTTCAGTAGCCTTAGACAAATCGTGAATTTTCGGTGACATATCTTGCCATGATAAGAAACCTTAGAGTCCAAAGATTTCTTGACACCATTAAGTTGTTCACTCTTAATGAAATTCCTTACTGTCTTAAGTCTAGTTTCAAGGCAGGCCTCATGTTAACTGTTTCCAACATAATAACGTTTGCAACAATATCTTAATTTCAAGCATTTCCTGAGCATTGTAAATGGTTCAACAGCTCTTGTATCGAAACATCAAGAGATTCAAGTGGTATCAGCCTACTAATTCAAATTTGAGTCAGTGATTTTCGATAGTTATTGGTGATGAATTCATTCAAGCATCATCAACTTTATTGGAATAGGTCAAAGTGATCGTCCATTATATTTTGTGCAAACAAAATCGTCAACGTTACACATGAATTAGTTTCACTGCCAACCATATTCTAGCGGAAAATGGGCATAAGTGACTTAACATTGGGATTCAGAGAAGTGATGTTAACACCTTACAGAGCCCAATAACACACGTGCAAAACAACCGGATGGGTAATATTAATTTCAGTAGCCTGAAAAGAATGAAAATAGATTCCAGAAACAATGATGTTGAACCTTCCAAACTATGTCCCTGATTGGTGTGATGGTCAGATTATGAGAATCTTTGCCCAGATTCACCAAACTGCATTTTACTAATTATAGATGAAAAACATTAACCTGTCAGCAAATTTGGCATGTATTATTTCTTTCCCCACTTATCACAGTCAAACTGGCGATTTCAATTGAGTAATACAAAAGCGCAATTCAATTGAAATTGTTCATTTTTTTTATCTCAGGAGATAACTCTAAACCACGACCTTTCCTTACTTCGAAAGTAGCCGAATTTAATGAAATCTCGACAGAAAGTTACACTGTGCAACATGATCAGAAACCAGTTTATACTTTGTTGTCGTGGTGCACTTCTGTAAAGGAGAATGGGTTTATGTCACTGCATTTCACTCCACCTAGAGGCTAAGACTAGCCATTAGGAAAAAGCAATGACTGCAGATGCTGAAACCAGATTTTGGATTAGTGGTGCTGGAAGAGCACAACAGTTCAGGCAGCATCCGAGAGGCATCAAAATCTCCTCGGATGCTGCCTGAACTGCAATGGTCTTCCAGCACTACTAATCCAAAATAATGCGAGCTATTACATGTCTGAGGAACAGGAGGAGACATATCACATTGCATAAACAGCAATTGTGTTCATTTAGATCGCAAATAATGCCTGGCAGAAAAGTTCATAAACCTTGACACCGTTGTTAACACATATCCAATTATGTCATTGGGAAAGCTTAACTTGCCAGTAGCCATTAGCTTTCGTGAGTTATTTGTACCGTTTGTGTCATAATTGTTTCCTATTTCATTCCAGAATGGCCTATGTATAATTAAAACTACTGCGAGCTTATTCTTGTACTATCCAACAAGAAGATATGTTAGTAAATTATGCCGACACAATAAATATCTTTTATGTAGTTTCTGATCCCAACAGCCATACACTGCTCATGTATAGGTTTGAGAAGTGTGCTGATTGCTTGGCAATTCAACCGTGATTGGCCGATGCATTGCCATTCAGAAAACAATGCACAGCTACACTCTTGTCGTGTTCCTGCGTAATCACCAAAGACGTTAGTATAATGGAAAAATCAATTGGAAATGCTTACTATATTTATTATTCTGTTAAGTTTGCTACTGGTCTGTTAAAAAGCAATTCTGTCTTTATTTTGTTGCATTTGAACAACAGCGAAAGAATAAAGTTTGTGTTATATTTTAATTTCGGAAGGTCTACCTGCCGAATTGTGTCTGGAATGCAAGACGTTATATTTACCTTTGAAATAATAAAATAGTTAGTGCTGAGACTAGACAAACACCAAACTTCACTAATCCCTTTGAACTGCACTTGTTGCACAGCCTTCTGTGCCCTGGAATGATAATTACTCATCAAGATGCTTGTTAAATGTTATGAGACTGCCTCAACCACCCTCTCTGGCAAATATTACATTCTGCTACACCCTCTGGGTAGAAGAAATTTATCTCAGAACAACTTCAAGCCGCTTACTCGTCATTTTGCATTAATGTCATATGGTGTTAAGTACACGAACCATAGAGAAAATAAAATCTCACAATTTCACATGTTGAGGCGGCACGGTAGCTCAGTGGTTAGCACTTCTGCCTCACAGCGCCATTGAATTGCTCTCCCCCAGACAAGCCCTGCCTGTCCAATCTCTCCTCATGACTTTCATGCCAATTAACATCCCAGCGAATCTCGTCTACTTCCTGTCAACTGTTTTGAGATCCTTTTTGCAGTGTGACAACAAGAACTGAACACAATATTGCATTTCTGGTCTAAGTAATTTCTGTTCTAAAGTTGTAACAAGACTTACTTTCTCCTATTGTTCTAGGCCTTGGTCTTTGAGGGCAAGCGTCCCATATGCCTTGTTTACCGCTGCAAATGTCCATGCAACTTCAGTGATCTGTAGACGTATATACCAAGATCCCTGTGTTCCTCAGTGTTACCTCGAGTTGCATGATTCGTGATATATGTCTTTCCATTTTGCAATCTCCCAAAATGCATCACGTCCCATTGCACAGAATTAAATTTCATCTGTCACGGTTCTACCCGATTTCCCAGATTATTAGTATTAGACTCTGCTCCGAGACAGTTCTGCTCACTATCAACGACATCAACAATTGTCGAGTCATCCATAAACATGCTAACAGCATGGAGACTGGATCCTCAAACAGACTGTCGTAAATAAAAAAAAGTCATTGACAACGCTCAAGGCCGGGCAATGAGCACTACAGCCCCCAGAGTCATCACAAAGAGTACCATTCCCAACTGAAAGTGCTCTTTGAGATGACTGAACAGTTTTTTTTCCCCACAAGCAATCCTGCTTTGCATTGTTTTATCTGCTTAGTTTTAGAGTTGTTATTGCACACCTCTGGAGCAGACGGGGCTGAACTCAGGCCTTCTTCAGGAATGCTGGGGTTATTTCCAAAACATTTTCCGGCTTATGACCGAAACGTCGATTCTTCTGCTCCTTGGATGATGCCTGACCTACTGCGCTTTTCCAGCAACACATTTTTCGGCTCTTATCTCCAACATCTGCAGTCCTCACTTTCTCCCACTATCACTGTACTGCAAGGGCTCTAAATATCTTTTTTCTATGTTTTCGAAACAACTTGTTCAGTTATGCTATTGCATACATACAAAAGAATTATTTTTTGCACCCGAGCCTTCTGGTTCAGAGGTACCTATTTGAATACGTTAAATCTACAGAGATATGATTAAACACCACCAGGTGGAATTTGAAACGAGGAATTGAATCGATTTGAACCCACAGCTTTTGTGCTGCAGGACACTTCACACATTCATTTCAACTTATTCAGTCAAGCTATTCAAAGATGCTAATCTGCTCCTCTGGAGAAGGTGGAATTTCAACTAGGATCTGTTGGTTTCGGGATACGTCTTCACATTGTTGTAGGAATTTCCTCATTAAACTGTTCACAGATATTATGACATGCCCCTTGAGCAAATTGGACTTGGCCTCTGAGACTCCTGATTAAAAGGCATGAACACTGGCACTTCACAACAAGAACCCTAATTCTTCACCATTCTTTTGACAATGGTGGGGCAGGGTGGGAGGGGTTCCTGAATATTCCAGAGGAGGCCTGTTACCTCTTTTGCATTGAATGTGTTTCTTCCAAATTAAAAGAAGTGGTGAGCTGGTGTGCGTGTGCAACCCTGTACTGGCTGAAAAAACATTCTATTCAGGAGCACTTCCCGCTGCTACGTGGCAATATATACCACACATAGACATTTGGACGGAATGTACTGTCAGCTGTAAGAAAGTGTGCTTGTTTAATACAGAAAGGGCATGAGGGAGAAAGCGACAGACTGAGAGATAGAGCGAGAGGAGATTGATCGTGGGTGGGTACTGAGAGAGTGGGGGGAAAACTCGAGTTATGGTTTAAAGGATGGCAGGCAATGAGAAAAAGGTGGAGAGAGGCAGAGGGAAACAGTGAAAACTGGAGGTCGAAAGTTAAAACGGCGCTGGTATGCAAAAGAGACAGTGTGAGTGAGAAGGAGAGAGAGAAAGTTAGTGAGAAAGAAAGTATGGTAAGAGTAGGAACCATATATTTCTGAGTCTCACTTTTGTAAGTTAAAACAAATTTGCTCCATTCTTTCCTCCATGGTAATTGCTTGGTTTTGGATACAACCAACAAAGTCGTGTCTCCTCGATAATCTATTTTAACAACACAGAATCTGATTCCGAACTCTCAAGTAACTTTTCTTTGCCCAGTTCAAGAACAGTTTATTTTATTTATATATTAAGAATTTTCATTTTGTTCCATTCATTACGTTTCGCTTTCCCACTTATAATTGCAAAGAATGCCTTTAAATCCTTCAGGTGTATTTGGAAATAATATCACAGTCTCGCAGGTAATATTAATTCGAGGGTGAAGCCAAAATATATTTTCAGACACATCAGTCACCAGTTCCAAGATATCAAAGATGCAATAGTCTGAAATCCAAGGAATGCAGATTTGGGATTTTCGAAAAAAGTTTGGAGAAATTTCCACAGTAAAACAATAATGGGGCAGCATTGAAGGTGATTAAGCACCATCAATAACATTTCAACGTTGAAGTTAATCTCGACAAGAATCGTGTGGTCAATGAAGGAAATATGCAACAAGTGATGTGGGATACAACAGGAAGTGTACGGTCATTCAAATGCGATTTACAAATCGGTGATTATTAGAAGAATCTGGTGAAATATTTTTAAACATGGTATGAATCGTTCCCACTATAGGACCGAGGACAGGGAGAAGAGAAAACAGAGGTTGAAATTCAATTTGTAATGAATCTCGTGATGACAGGTATTTGTAATTGATAGACGTTTCGATCAGTAATGGAATGGAAAATGGCAAGAAAATGCAGTTGAGAATCAACATTGGCTACGTTGAATAAACGGAGCAGACTGGAAGAGCTAATAATCTAACTCTGTTGCAGCATCTGATCTTCATGGCGTTAATATTAGCAGTCTGAACATCCGTCGTATTTGGACCAAGTTTGTGTACCTAATATTAAATATTTCCGAGTGATTCCCACTTCAAAACATGTTGTATACATTTTAATTGCTTCGGCAGCCTTTTTTCTCCTGAGAACAGAAGAGTTCCTGCAGTTCATTTCCAAACATGTCTCACTGTTGCAAAGAGACAAGAAACGTGTCGAGGGATGCTTTGTATCCACGTTTTTCTATTAGCTGATTAAGACAGCTTCATTTCGGTACTGGAATGGGTGAGACTCTCAGTCAACTTTAGGAATTCACACTTGATCTAGCTCACATAGGCCATAAAGCCAAAAACTTAACAATTACAGTTAGTTTAATCAATGAACATTTGCAACATCAGCATGGAAACTGTCACTTCACATTGTATTCCAGAAACTCCAAATTGGGGGAAAGATCACCAAATATATTGCTGAAAATTTACACCACTTCATTCAAGATAGGGGGAATTGCTTAACGAGATATAACGACAGAAAACTCGCAATAATATCCATAACATTTTTACACATATTGGAACTGTTGTAACACATAACTATTCCTGATTATTTTTAGGTGTTGCCACGAGACGGACGTTTCTGTCAATACAATGAACAATTTCATGAAAAAGATTTGGCCAAAACAGACAGCGACCATTATGTGTGAAATCATCTGCAGCGACTTAGAAGACATCACTACGTTGTTCCAAGTAGATAGGAGTCAGAGAACGGAAGAGTAAGAGTAAGTGACAACTAGAAATCCTCAGTGGAATGGAAGGAAATTCATCACTATGAGCAAGCATCAAGTAATGGTAGCGGATTGGGAAAACTATGAAATACCAATGTCAGCCAAAAAATTCTGTTGGGCCAGAGCACTGGAGAAAAGTCACGCAGACATACTACGACGCAGAAACTCCACACAGTTTGTCACCCACGTCTGGAATCAAAACCAATTCCCTGGTGCCCTGAGTAAACATTGCTAACCATTGATCCCATTGAGTCTGCACGAACCTGAAGAACATTCCATCCAAATCCACCCACGCCCTATCACCAAACAGTACTTTTGTTTTAAATATTGCTAACCAATCTAACCTGCACACGACACGAAAATTTTCTGCATGGCCAATCTATCTAACGTGCAGATTTTTAGATAGCATGGAAATGCTCATAGACACCGGGTGGCTTACAAACTCCAAACAGACGCTCGTCTAAGTCAGGAATCGAACTCGGATCCCCGGTGCAGTGTGGCATCAAATATTTCACCCGACACTCATGGCACGGGGACTCAGTAGTTCAGTGGTGAGCACCGTTGCCTCACAGTATCAGGAAATTAGTTCCTATTCCTCGGGCGAGTATCTGCGTGCAATTTGCGCGTTCTCCACACATGTCGACGTAGATTTCCTTGCACCATCCAGAGATTTGCAGATTGGGTGAATTAACCATGCCATTTGCCCATAACGTCAAAGAATGTGCAGGTTAGTTGGGGTTCAGTGGCAAGTAAAATGAGCTACTGTTATAACAAATCATTCACTGTCCACATAAATTACCCATATACATAGCAATATGCAATATTATAATTTTGACCTTGTTCATTCTGTAAATACTAATCTGAATATGCTATAATTGATTGCATCCCATCAGTTACTGTCATTTTTTTAAAAGCTGATCGACTCGACCTTCTGGTAATTGAACATGAAAAGGAGGTAAAGCTACCAAAATTCAGCATGAGTTTCATCGATGAATAATTGGAGTTATGTGTAAGTCTTTGAGGTAGAAGATAATTCTACACCTCCATACGTATACTATGAGAAACAACAAAAATTGTTAAATCTGTACAAACAACGGACTCAGCAAAGTATGGTTCTTTTGACAGTTGATGAAATGCGTCCTCATGAATTTTACATCCTGATCTCATCCACGGCCGAGATTAACGCAGAGAAGACGGCTGTCCTGCTCTTATCCTGCAGAAAGTTACGTCGGCTGGATGGTTAATTACGCACTTTCAGATCCAGGGTACTACAGCCCAGTGGACCGCAATAGAGAAAATATTTCAGTTCCAATACCAGCTGACTAAGATTCAATGCAGCAGCGCAATGCAGGGGAACCAACTACTCCTCGTTCGGGGACATGGCCTTCAGCTGCAAGTTAATTAAATTTCAAAATAATTCCGATGGAAAAACCAACGTTTGGTAATGTTTGACATGTTCTAATTTACAGTTTCATGTCCTGTTCATCATCTGAATTATCTACAGTATAGATTCTGGGAGATGTATTTCACCTTTTACGCCAAAATCTGAGCAACTGTGTCTGATGTAGATATTCTGAAAATCTCATGAATGGTTCACTGGCATTATTAGAGCAAGACAGAATTGTTAAAGTGGCTTTGATCATTTCAAATAATGCAGAAACAAAATCTGAAGGCTTCCGTACCCATATTTTGCAAAACTTTATTTTACACTTGATTCAAATACGCATACTATCCAGTGTGATATGTGAACAGTGCAATACGACTGGTGCCCAACGTTTTACGTCCTTGACTGTTGTTTTAATCATTTACTCCGAGGTGATCTACAAATCAAGACTTCACGCGTGTGTTGATGGCACCTGGCTCTGCTTGAACAGCTTTTATTTTGAATCGGCGGCTTCTCTCTGAACAATGCTTGTATGATAGCTATGAGTGGACGGGCAGAAGATCCAACAATGAAAAAATATAGAGACCATCAAAACCAATTTTTACTGTTCCTGCCAAAACATTCATTTCAGAATTCCCTGATCCACTCTTCTCTTTGGCCATTGTCCGATGCAAAACCAGGATTCAGAGTATCAACATCCCAATGGAAACCGAGCTTTCTCCAAACATTATTGACTCCACTCCAACGACTGGTTTCTTGCCACTTTGAAATTTCACTCGACTCTCAACTTTTCTTTGCTCATGAGTTGCTGAAAATGTTATTATTTCCTTTGTTACATGTCGATTTGACGACTGAATCTATCTCCTGGAAAAACTCCGATCATCTTGCACATTCAAAATATTTCTTCAATTTTCGTCCTTTGACATCATTCGTAGGGCTTCCATATTTACAGCAATCAAAATGTACACTGAAGTGGTAGAATGAGAACGTGATTGAACTATTAATATAGATATCCAGGTTGGTGAACTCAGTTGATGTCTCACCACAGTTGCTGCTGGAATTGGAGGTTGATTAACAAATCTGGAATTGCTCTTAGCAATAGCGACCATGGGACCACCTTAAAAAAAACACTGTTTCGTTCAGATCCCACTTCATTAAACAAAATCTCCTAGGCCTTATACAAACTGCGCAGGCATTTTCTAAAGTTGCTGTAGAATTGCCGCATGAGCCATTCAATTTGCGCGCAATTAGAGGTTGGTGAAAAGTGCTGATGTCTCCATTTTGTGAACAAAACAGAATTGGGTGGCACGGTGATTCCATGGTTAGCACTGCTGCCTTACAGCACCAGGGACCTGGGTTTGCTTCACCCCTCGGTCAACTGTCTGTGTGGTGTTTGCAGATTCTCCCTGTGTCTGCGTGGCTTTCCTTTGTGTGCTCTGGTTTCCTCCCACAATCCAAAGGTGTGCAGGTCAGGTGAATTGGTCATGCTACATTGCCCGCAGTGTGAGGTGCATTAGTTAGGGTTAAATGTAGGGGGTGTGTTTGGGTGGGTTACTGATCAGAGAGGCGGTGAGGGCATGTTGGATCGTAGGGCCTGTTTGCACACCACACAGAATTTAATCTAATTTGGAAGACATTCTTGTTGTCCTATAATATTAATCTCTTCTGTATCCCACTTTTCTACTGTCTGATTGATGGCAGTTAATGGCAGTTACGTCAAAAACAATAAAAGATTTTCCATGTTTTTAATATGTCTGCTGATCCAATCATTGTCACAATCGTTGAGTTTCACGCTCATCTCGTGGGGGACAAGAGATCTTTGTTTAATCTCTACTGCTAATACTTCGTATGCACGATGTCAAAATGGAAGCTCTGGCACAGGTTAATGGATTGATTGGCAAGCTGCAGTCCAGGAGGATCGTCCAGAAAGCTCAGCGCTGTGAGTGGAGAGGATAGCAAATCTTTGCATAAAAACTCACAGCGACAACCGTTATTGCAAGTGTCAGACTTTGCATGGGATTTTGTTGGTTAAAAGTCTCCAATACAAGGTTTGATTTTTAGAATGCAAAGAAGGAATGCAAAGAGTAAACTTATTACAGATGAGATAATCTGTTAACTCAGAGAAGTGCACACCTGTAATTATGTCAGAGAACGCACACTCACTAACCAAATTTGCGCAATACATGCCTGACCTGCCCACGAGTACGCAAAGGTGTCTGAGAATTATTGTGGCAGCAGTTCACACTCTGTCCAATGGAACGTTAAAACGTTTATTCTCATGGTAACACGATGATTTTGGCGAACATTTTTTTCTGAGATGTATTATCTGTCCATCCCAGATGTTGTCTTCATAAGTAGACAAGAGATGGCTTGATGAAATGTTGTACCTGCACATGCTGGAGCATCCCTCTGTGATTGGGGGAAAGGCTGCTGTTGAATAAGTGTGCATATATCTTTCCTGGTGGCTTGTTTAGAAAGGGAGAGATTTGGTAGCATAGGATGTGTCACCTATGTACACAGACAATATTTTTCTGAGTGGGAGAAGCACAGAACATACATAAAATTTCTGATCTACGTTACATGATCCGAACTCTACTGTTCTAACACAATAAGTACATATTTTTTTCGCTATGATGGACATCGTGTCAATCAGTATCAGGATGACAAAATTAACAGCTCTGTTTTCAAGAATGGTAAGTTGAAATTTTATTCCATCACCAAACCTGTGATCACTACTTTCATTTCGTCACTCCTATGCTGTATTCTGATTTCAACGTGAAAAAAAATTATAACAACTACCAATCCCTTCTCGAAATCTTGAGGAAGTCCTTTAAGTATATTAAAGGAAAAATGACACCAAGAGAGAATAGAACCCTTCGTGGACCAAAGTGGACATGTATGTGCAGAACTGCAGGATATGACCGAGGTTCCCAATGATTATTTCTCCTCTGTGATCACCATGGAGGAAGACGTGAAGACTTAGAAACTTAGGGAAGATGGCATGATGGCTTGGGGACAGTCTCTATTGCAGTAGATAAGCTTTTGTGTATATTAGCATGCATGGAGATAAATCTCCTGGTCCTGACCAGATATATCCAGAAATATTGCAAGGAGCTAGAGAAGAAATTTCAGTGAACCTGACTGATATTTTTGCGTCATTGGTAGCCACAGGTGAAGACCGAGAAGGCTGGAGTATAGCGAATTTGGGCCTATTATTGAAGATGAACTGCAAAGAGATGGCTAAAAATAAGCTCAACATCTGAGTTGGGTTAGTTCCGAAAGAAGATTCGGAGAGATAAAATCGACATGCCATTGGAAATACCGGATTTGTCAGCATGGTTTTGCGACTGAGAGATCATGCCTCACAAATATTCTGGAGTTCTTTGATGAAGTGAACAGGAAGGTTGACAAAGGCAAGGCGGCATATGATGCGGCGCGGTGGCACAGTGGTTAGCACTGCTGCCTCGCAGCGCCAGAGACCCGCGTTCAATTCCCGACTCAGGCGACTGACTGTGTGGAGTTTGCACATTCTCCCTGTGGGTGGGTTTCCTCCCACCGTCCAAAGATGTGCACGTCACATGAATTGGCCATGCTAAATTGCCCGCAGTGTTAAGTAAAGGGGTAAATGTAGGCAAATGGGTGGGTAGCGCTTTGGCCAAAAGGCCTGTTTCCACACTGTAAGTAATCTAATCTACATGAATTTCAATATCGCATTTGATACGTTTCCATATGTTAGGCTACTCTGGCAGATTAGATCGCACGGAAGCCTGTGAGTAGTGGAAAGCCTCAAGGCTCGGTACCTGGCCCATTGCTGTGCCTTATCTATATCCATGATTAATACGTTTGCTGATAACACTGAAATAGGTGTGGACAGAAGAAGGGTATCAAAAATTGCAGCACGACCTTGATCAGCTGGGAAGGTCGGCCGTGAAATGGAGTTTAATCTTGATAATTGCTATACTGCATTTCAGAAAGTCAAAAGAGGGAAGGAGATTCATGGTGAATGAGAGGGCCTTAAGGAGTGTAGTGGAACAGAGGGATCTTGGAGTTCAGTTTCACAGTTCTGTGAAAATGGAGTCACAGGTAGACCGGATAGTGAAGAGGGCTTTTGGCACACTGACATTCGTCAGTCAAAGCATTGAGTATAGAAGTCATGAAGTTATGTTGCAGAAATGCAGGATGTTGGCGAGGCCACACTTGTAGTATTGTGTTCAATTTTTAAAAACGTTTTGTAGGAACGAACGAGGTCAGAAGACATTTACAAGGATGTTTCAATGACTCAAGAGTCTGAACGAGAGGAAGGGTTGGACAGGCGAGGCCTTTGCTTCTTTACAGCGAAGGAGATGCAGGGCGAATGTTATAGAGTTGCATATGATCATGGGAGGCATAGATAGGGTGAATGCACGCAGTCATTTCCTCAGCATTGGGGAATGGAGGACTAGAGAGCATCAGTTCAAGATTGGGGGGAAAGTATGAAATGGAATCAGATGGATAACCTTTTCTTTAACACACAGTGTTGGACGTTTATGGAATGAGCTGTACATGGAAGTGTTGAAGTCGGGTACATTATGAATATTTGAAATGCATATGTTTAAATACATGGTTAGGAAAGGATTCGAAAGATGTGGACCAAGTGCAGAGAAATGGGGTAATTGTGGACGGAACCTTTGCTCGGCATGGGACAGTTTGGACCAAAGGGCTGTAGGACTTTATGACTCTCAGTGCAGTATGACCCAGAAGTCTACGAGTTTGAAGAAGACATATTGGCAAGGGTTAATGAGGATACCGAATGAGCATTTATTTTTCGTCATTGGTTGCTCTTTAGAATGTGGTGGTGAACATCTTCTTTGAATTGTTGCAGTGCCTTTGGTGAAGATACACCACAATATCTTCCAGGAGCATGATCCAGGATTTTCCCTCAGTGACATCAGAGGAATTGTAATTGATTTGTCGGTGTCGATGGTGACTGCTGTGGAAGGGAACTTGCACTTGGTGATGTGCAAGAGCAACTGAAGCCATTGTCATTCTCCATGGAAGTCGAAGTTACTGTTTAATGTTACTATTAAAATTCGCACCTTGTTGAATTTCTGTCATGCGGTTTGCACATTGTTCTTAGAGAGTACCATGAAATAAATGGCAAATGATGGTGTATTTGCTGCCAATCAAATGTCCTGTTTTATCGAGTGTTGTCAGAGTTAACTGACCAAGGCAAATCAAGAATCATCTGGAGGCCGTCGAGATTGGTCATGCACGAGGCACTTCATATAATAACAGAATTCTGACGAATTAAAAAAAGGCTATTCGGCACAACATGTCTGCACACACTGCACACAGTTCCACTGTCTGCCACATTGTTGCAATCAGGCAATGGAGCTTTTGCCAAAACCAACTCCGAGCATGCAGTTCAGTGGACACTGTTGGACACATCGTGATATTGTCAATGCAATTATCCTGCACGTCTTTGGACTGTTGGGGGAATCTACAGACACAAAGATAATAAGCAATCTCTACACAGACAGTCGCCAGAATCGATCCCAGTTAGTTTTCCCTGAACTGAATTTCATTGAATTGAACTGAATTAGCATTACTATCACATGTTCTGGACAGAGAACAATTGTTTGCAAGTCACCACATAATAGGTATAAGTCTTAGGTAAAAGTCACCAAGATACAGAAATTTACGTATTGGTTACTAAATAGAAAGAAAGGTCTGTCGTATGAATAAGTAGGAAAGTGAAATCATTCTTGTGCTGCTCCTCGCCTTCTTTCATGCATATTTCATTGAACCAGTGTGCATTGAACAATTTGCTGTTGTTGCAAATTGGCTCTGCCGAGCTATGAGGTTGTAAGTTTGTTGGAGAAAAGTTCTCTGTTGATACTTCTATGTTCCACTGCACTGATGCCCCGTTTTGTTTTTCTAGATCTGTTCCGAGTCCATCTCGTTTAGCATGACAACTGTACACAATACAATGCAATTATTCTCATTGTGACAATGATTTGTGCTATGATAACATGCCTGTGCACTGGCCTGTCTTACCAATAATGTCATGGCGAGGTCCATTTGCAGCAGACAACTTCGTGAGGACGAGGTCAATTATATTTTTCCTTCTTACTGGTCACCCCATTGCGTGCCACCCCAGCTCTCTTTTCAATTCGTGCTCAGCATGGAGGAGTACTGATTTAATTGGTTGATGAGGATCCCTTGCAAAATGTTGACCTGATGCCGTGAGACTTCATGAACTCCAGAGTCAATGTTCTGTACTGTGAGATAAACTCATACTTGACTGAGTTCCTGCATCACAAACTCTGCTGGATATGCCCGAAAAATAGGAAATAAATAGCTGACAGAAGATGATGGAGGTGTTTGAGATATTTGAGTAGTGCATGCGGCAATGTCAGGCTCATTTCTGACTCCCCTGTGAAACAGTTTCTTCAATCTGGATCTAACCGTCAGATACAACGCCATGCAGATTCCACAGGGATGGATTTTCTGTTATGCTTTTATGCCTTATTTGATACAACGTATCTGTCTGGGATCAGTTGAGAACACACTGAAAATTTTGTGAAACCATTTCGAACTGCAGTTAAAAGTCGCTCACATACCTCAGGGCAATCATAAAGGGACACTAAATACTATATTTCCTTTGCGCCCACACTCCTGAACATATTAAATGAAAACATTGTCTTCCATCCTAATATCCCTTATTTCGGTACAATTTATAGATCGCCAAAATGCGTCGAGGAGAAAGACAGCTGAAAGTAATTAAAGTTTGGTCTTTTTTCAAAGTAAAACATAACAAAGAACATCGAAAACAATTCGGGTAACTTCCAATGAAAAGGGGAAGAAAACCAGGAATTTGCTTTAAATAACTTAAATCTCTCTAAAAGAAAAACTAGCTATCTTAAATCCAAGAATGATCTTTTCTTATATATAATGGATACACTAAACTTAAATGTAGATTACATTTGGGGTTAAATTGTTGTGTTCAATGTTGATACATGCTGTTTCAGAAAGAATCAGTCTATACAAGCGTTTCATAAATCTTGGGGACAGATGCATGATACTGAAATCGGATGTTAGACATCTTGTCAAAATGCTCCTGTAAAATTCCGTGGAAGGCAACGAGCATTTGGTCATGATATGATTAGATTCTCTACAGTATGGACACAGGCTCTTTGGCCCAACAAGCCCACACTGACTCTTTGAAGTGTAACCCACTGCAGACTCATTCCCCTACTTTTACCCCTGACTAAAACTCCAAACACGATTGGCAAATTAGCATGGCCAATTCTTCTGATCTGCACATCGTTGGACTGTGGGAGGTACCCAGAGTACCGGGAAGAAACCCACGTAGACACGCGGAGCACATGCAAACTACACTCAGGCAGTCGCCTAAAGCTGGAATCGAACCCAGGTGCCTGGCACTGTGAGATCGCAGTGCTAACCACTGAAGCACCATGCTGCCCAAACTACTGAGCCAGCGTGCTGCTCATTAATATGTACTCAAGTCAAGAACAGTTAACCTGTAAACATTTCCCATTTCATGACAAGTTTTCATATTATTAAGTTGTGATTTTTGATATTCAGTGTGATCAAGACAGTCTTTCCCTATTTCCGATTGGCTTCTCGTTCTACGTGACATCACTCGTCTAAACATTTACTTCCAGCTTATGTGGGAACGTGCATCATTGAAGCCAATAAACCAGTGACACGACTATCAGCAACTGCGCTTTGTAAAGATAGAATCTCAGAAAAGCGATTAGAACTGCTTGCTTAACTTCTTTTCTTAACATGGACATTCAATTCTCCTTCTTTAAGTTTACTGTTAAATGCAAGAAACCAAAGAACTGATGAAATTCCATAAATTAAAATAAACTCAGTACAAATGATGATCTGTTCACATGATTAGGCCTGATATTGCAAGAGTGGCAGGGTTTCTGATCCAAGCCTTTAACATTGATCAAGACATTTACAAGTAAATAAACATGAAAAGCGTTCCTACCACAGCCTTTAAATCATAATTAAGAAGCTCAGAATGTCAAACAGCACATTAATCTTGAATTCCTCACTGAAACAAGATCCAGACATTCCACGTGGAACAACAAAAAAAATAGAATTAAGCCAAATAATTAAATAATAGAACAATCCAAAACAAAATTAAAAGGTGGAAGTAAACACTCCTTCGCATCACCACAGTGTCCGTGTTCAAGGTATTCTGTACATGGAAGAAATGAGCGACGATGAAGGTTGTTGACAATTACATCAATGACTCAGAAAAAGAAATCTTCAATAAAGCTTTATAAGGCTACACATTGAGAAGAAAGTTAACTTTGTGTATTTTCCCTTCCAAATGTATTGCCAGTCTCAAGACCTTGCCAAATGGGTAAACCCAGAAATAGATTCAGGATTGCCATACCTGGCCGGGAGTGAAAATGCCAAAACTGGAGAAATCTTTCAAACCATGTTTTAGCATTATGCGGGGATATATTCCGGGAAGCTATCAGGAACATCAAATAAAACATTCTGAGGCCCTTGGACAAATATATTGAATGAGCCATTGACTTTTACAAGAAACACGAGGTAACGAAGAACTTACATTGCCACCTGCATAATGTATTTACTTGCAGATAAAATATGAAATTCTATCCTTCATATCAATTGGATGCAATCCTTGGAAATTGCTATCTATCAGAGTTACAATGTGACTTGATGTATACCGGAATGTTAGAAGCGATATTGTTTTAAAAGGGTTGAATTCCAGGACAGTGAAAAATCCTTGTGTCACCTCTGCCATGAAAGAAATGAATGTTTGCTTTGTATCTTAAAACTTGTACTCTCTCTTATTTACAATATAGCTTCGTAAGATTTGCAGGTAAGGCTATTGTTGGAGTGATATTTACTTGAACAATAGCAAACAATCAGAACGTCTGCCATCTTGCTCAGCCTATAAAATTCATTTGCATCCAACGATAGAATTCAAGTGCACCTTCACTTTGAACGTTGCTCCTGTTTTATTTTGTAAACAAAATTATTTGTCGATCAACGCAACGGTGAAATTTGTCAACATAATGTGCTGGACTATAACAAATAAGGCTCAGAAAAGGTTGACAAGGATGTATCCAATTTTGGAGGATTTGACTGAATAGGCTGTGGCTGCTTTCCATGGAGCGTCAGGGGCGAAGCTGCATAAACTCATCATAGAGGTTTATAATATCATGGGAGCGTGCATAATAATAGGACACAAATATTTCCCCTAGCGTGGGGAATCCAGAACTAGAGTGCATACGTTTATGGTGAGATGGGAAATCTTTAATAGGGATCTCAGGGGAACGTTTTGATGCTTGCTTTGTCAGAGGGTGATCCTTGTATGGAAGAATCTGCTGGAGGAAGTGGTGGAGACTGGTACAATTGGTACCATTTTAAAGGCACCTGGATGGATATTTGAATAGGAAGGGTTTAGAGGGATATGAGCCAAGTGCTGGCAAGTGAGACTAGATTAGTTCAGGATATCTGTTTGGCATGGACAAGTTGAAATGAAGGATTTATTTCCCGTGCTGTACGGCTCCATGACTCCAAATATTATTGAAGTTTTATTCCAGTTTTCTCGGAAGTTCCCGTCGCTTAATCGAACAAATACTTTCAGAATGTTTTTCCAGCTTTGTGTTTCCTTCAATGACTCAGTTTGTAAAATTCATCCTGAGTTATTGTAACCATTATGCCACAAATGAATAAATACATTTTGTGGTAAAATTCAGTCAGCCAGTGTGTGGCACGGTGGCACAGTGGTTAGCACTGCTGCCCCACAGCGCTTGAGACCCGGGTTCAATTCCCGACTCAGGCGACAGACTGTGTGGAGTTTGCACAGTTCTCCCCGTGTGTGCGTGGGTTTCCTCCGGGTGCTCCGGTTTCCTCCCACAATCCAAAGGTGGGCGGGTCAGGTGACTTGGCCATGCTAAATTGCCTGTAGTGTTAGGTAAGGGGTATGGGTAGGTTGCAGGTCGGTGTGGACTTGTTGGGCCGAAGGGCCTGTTTCCACACTGTAAGTAATCTAATCTAAATGGAATCTCTTTCAGTTTTATACGTGTGAAGAGCTGCTAATTGATTTTGTTGTTGAATTCGCTCTTGGGGTGTGCGTGACACTTGTATGGTCAATGGTAATGCACAATTAATTGCCTTTGAGAAATGCTAATGAGCTCAGTATTTGAACTTGTGAAATCTATATCTTGTTGCCGTACATGCTCGTGCTTCAGAACGGGACTTCAAGTCATTGATTCAGTAAAAAGATGGAATGTGGAAAATAGTATTCCATATCAGTGTGGTCAGAGTCTTGCATGGGACCATTCGCATTAGTGTCCCTTGTGAGTTCTTCCGTTTCAGTTCCAGACTACACAGCTCATCGGATTGGGATTAAGGAACTTAATGTTTAAATCATCGTAAAATGGAGAGCCACAGAAAAGCACTGAGTTAGTGTCGTAGAATGTCATGCACAGCAAATCCACCCTTCAGTTCCAAATAATTAACTACAAACTGAGTACATAAAGCGATTGAATTGAATTGAATTGAATGCTTCATTTCAATGACTCGAGTGAATTCCACAAAAGAACTGCCAAGTTTCGAAATGAAAACCATTATGTATGAATCATTCTCTCAACAATTTGGGATTACGTTTGACCACAGATTTATCGAGCCTCATGATGACAACATAAAGCCAAAAGTTGTGGGTGCTGCAAGTCTGGAAGTCAGAGAAACTCAGAACACTCTCTGTGGAGAAGAAAGCCGTGTTAATGTGGCGAGTCCAGAGATCCATATTCAGCCATCAGCTTTTGGCTAAAAGAAGAGGTCAGGTCGAAAAATTCTATTATTGGTAAGTGAACACCTTGTTTCCAAAAGGCCAAGTAAAAGGGAGAAACTGATGATTCTACAAGTGACGTTATTAACCCAATAATGAATTGAGAAAATAACTGTTGACACAAGTTTCATAGAAAATTAGATTAAATCATTCATGCAATAAAGCTTAAAAAATTTCGTGAGGCACATACTTGAAATGACCGGATGGAGTAACGGTGAAAAGATTATTTGGAATTGTTTATTATTTGACATGTCATATTTTTCCATAATGCTTTAAGGTACTGCTAATTGTCAGCATGCTACCATTTTAAAATAAATCTTTCACAGATTTATTTCATTCCTCCCGAAGTAATGTAAATGCAGCGTATTGTTAAAATAAAAACTGACATCAACAAAGAAATTGGAACTTCAGCATGTAGTGTCTGGTAATTTCAATTTAAAATTTAATGTGTAAAACTTACCGAAAAGGAAGCTGATTGATTCTTCTCTCATGTTACAATACAAACTTCGTTGGGTCCTACTCTGGAAAGCGAAATTTACTTCTTACATGTCTGGAGCATTTCAGAGAAAATGTGCTTCAGAGCTGTCGTTCTGTGAGCCCTTTCCTGTTAAAAATAAATGTATGCTCACGTTACTAAAGGGGAATCACAAGAACTCTGAGCAGTTTGTCATGCTCAGAGCCAATTTAGTTACTTAAAAACAAACAACAAAATAACGTTATGATGAAGTTTTCTGAAATTAATACAAAGGAGTCAAGAAACAATGAGTGAAATACACTGAAAGTATTATTGATGCAAGAATCAGAATGCATCACTTTGACACTATTTCAATGGCGTGCCTTTTCTTATTCACATGAACTTGGAAAACTGTCAGAAAATTGCTAATGCATAATACTTCCGCTAGTTTCGAGGGCTGAATGCATGGTTTCAAGTAAAATAAATTCAGGTGTATTGCTTTCACTTTTAGCTGAGCATGATCGGAATCTTTCTCTCAGTATTCATTGAAGGAAAATAAGTCGTTATCGAGTGTAGAAAATTGATGTGTTGTGGTGTCACCAGAGTGTAGTTGGTGTTCTGTGATTAATTGATGCGTTCAGATTTGATCTGTGGAACAGTATCTTGTGTCATCAAGTGACTAACTTATGTACGTTAAGTAATATGAGCGCTTAGGAAATGCTGAAAGATATTCAAATGCTTTGGTCTGTTCTTCCATGATTTAAAATCATGTTTAACTTGAGTCTTGAATAAATTCAACAACTTCTACAGTGTATGATGTAAAGCTATATCGCAAATATCTAGCGAACTCAGTTGTTAGCAATCCCGTAATCAACTACCTTTTGAGAGAGGTAACATCAGAGTTTGAATGGTATACGTCGTGATAACACCTTCACTACTGAATGCCCTCGATATAATTCGAGAATCACGGCCGCAAGATGAGACAGTTACTGCAAAATCTATTCGTAAGATATATCCGTTTAGATGGTTGAGATTAAATAGCTCCTCTTCGTTCTGTACTTTACAGAAGATATGCCTTGTCTCTGGAAACTGTTTGCTGCACTTTAAGTCAAAGCACAGGGAATTACTTTTTCCTTAAACTTTTAGATAGCACCTCCAAAGACAATGGAAGAACATTGACCAGAAATAATGCAACACTAGCGAAGTTGTCTATAGCAAACAAGTTACTTGCTCTGCATATCAGTCCATTTGACTCATTGCTCTCTCCATCTGTCATTTAGCATACTGTTCCTATCATGTGTAAACCGAACACTTGGCCAATAGATTCCACAGCCTACCGTCTGAAAGTATCCTACACTCTACCGTATACCTGCAAATCTGCATTTCTACTGTCTAATCCACATACACTTGCTTTGACAGTGGAAGAACCATTGCTCCTGCAGAAGACAGAAAAATGCACAAGCTCCATGCAAGCAGTCATCCAAAGTATGAATCGAACCTTCGTCTGTCGTGTTGTTTGGCAGGATTGCCATCCTCTGAGTTGCCGACTTACTAATTGAAAAACAAAGTGGCCTTCGTCTCTTTGCACCTTTACTATATCTTCAACGTTTTTACCTATTATCTTAATCTTTCTCTGTTCCTTCATGTCGCTCAATGCTGAACAACATGCTGTGCCTTCTAACTGGTTCACACATTATTTAATTGCAATAACATTGGTAAAGTGTAACGTTCTTTATTTCAAGACCAGGAATATGAGATCATCACATTTTTTTTCGGAAGAAAGAAATCCAGTTTCTGCTTCCAAATCTCACGATTTCCATTCTCAAAGTCATCATAGGTATGTGCCTCAGTCAGTATGTTCGCGGTATTCCGCATTTCGTAGCTTCAGACCCTCTCACAAACCATATCCCTCTCTCTCTCCTCCTGATACTTGTTTCTGTATCTCTTTACAATTTGCCTTCTTCACCATTCTTCAGATTCACAACCGAAGAAAATATCGGATTAAAACGCTTGAGAAAAGTGAATTAAATTTCAACAGAAGATTACACAACCCCTGCCTACTCGCCAACCAAACACAATTTACGAATGTAAATGAATAAAACCATTGTTATATCACAACACTACCTCGCTCACATATCCCCAGGAAAGTGACACGGTTGGTTTTCGTGATGAAACGCTTAAAAAAAGGAAAGGATTGCCAATCTGATATTTTTCTCTACCAAAGAAATATTTCCCTCGACTCCATATTGTAAGTTACTCCCTAATAGTCAGTATACCATCGTCATATAATTAATGTCTGCAAGTTAACATTTGTTTGCACTTCCATCTGTTTCCTGACCATATCCCTTTGTTAATCAGCCAGTCACTAGTCACTAGCCTTCCCTTGACTGTTTCTGTAACTTTATGCAAGAACACATAAACCATAACTGATCATGCCTCAAGGCAGCCAGCCCAGCTCCTTCTGAATGCATGTAGATTTGTTTGCTTTATTAACTTGACGAACAAAGTTAAAAATCACTGAAGGTCATAGTCCAACAGGTTTATTTGGAAGCATTAGCCCTCCAAGTGCTCCTTCCTCTTCAGGTGGTTGCCGAGCATTTCCACAAGACACAGAAGTTACAGCAAAATATGTCAGTGGATTGCAGTTGAAATATGTTAAACCGACTTAGATTACATCTTTCATGCTTTAGAATTGCTAGCTTTGTTTCGTTAATATGTAAATCCCAGAACCCCTTTTGAAGCCATATTCTCAAGCTGTTCTGAAAAATGTTGTCATCGCAGCACAGGCAATGAATTTAAGGCGTGAGGCAAAAGTTTTTCTATGCACTAATCTTGAGTCCGACTGGTTCTAATTGTCAAGTGGGATTTGCAAAGTCTTACATGGATTGTCTGTTGGTTTTGCATTTCTTGAGCAAAATAAAATTCAGTTCTGCAAATAAAAATCACCTCATAAACGTACGTGTGCGTATGTCTGCAGAGCCATTGCAAGTGTGTGCATGTGAGTGTGTACGTGTGGATGTGAGAATATGTGAGAGAGTGTGTGCTTGCATGCGTAAGCTTGGTGAACTATGTGTCTAACTGTGAAGCGGTATGAGCCTGTGAGACGGCACGTGTGTGGGTGTGTGTGTGCGGAGTGTATGTCTGTGTGCATCTGAGAGAGAGTTGGTTGAAGAGAGAGAGTCTATGTTAGAGTGTGTGCATGTTTGAGTGTGGTGCGTAGTCTGGTGTGTGTGTGTGGTCGAGAGAGAGAGTGTGTGGTGCAGTGGGGTAACCTGTAGTGTGCCATGAACCCAAGGTGGCGACAGAGGCCACCCTCATGTGTTTCGGAATTGGCTATGTGTCTCTGCTCTGCTACTTTGCATTGTTGCATTTCCAGAATCCGACTTGGAGAATGGTCACCCTCAGGTCCGCGGCCGAATATCTTGGATCACTGAAGTTGTCCCCCACTGAGGGAAGACCTTTGCTTGGTGATTGTTCTGGGTGTCCATTCACCCGTTGCTGTGGTGTCTGCTCTACCTCGCTAATGTACCATGTCTGAGGATATCTTTGCCTGCAGTGTATGAGGTAGGCAACATTGGCCGAGTAATATAAATACTGCCACATACATATTGCCTTGTGTATGTCACCTTGCGTATTTGTAGTATGCTTGTTGATACTCTGACACGTCTTGCAGCAGTTGCCGTCAGAGGGTTTTACAGTGATGTGGTCGATGATGCCCTGAAGGCTGGGCAGCTCACTGTGAACTGTTTAGGGTTTGGAATTTGCTTAAAGCCAAGAAGTGAAGGTGGGGGCAAGTTCTTGGCTAGTTTCTTAACTTCACGCCTTTAAACAACCACCAAACCTCGAACAGATCATTATTCGCAGCAAACTGCGCCACCTTCAGGCCAACGTTGGCCACAACACCATACAACCGTGTCACAGCAGCCGTCCGAGATGTTTGGCCTCGGACGTTCCGGTAACCATCCGCCAATCTGGACTTCTGAACAAGCAATAATTGACAATGACTGAGCAGAGGATGATGGCCAAGTTTGTTACGCAGAAGGATGGCCACAACCAGGATCTTGTGTTCATGTGACACTACAGATGACCTCACTGCACTACACTCTCTCCCTTTCACTCACACACACACACACGTACACACGCATGCACGCACGAAGACACACACAGTCCTGCATACTCACACACTAACACAGACCCGCCATCACACACAAGTTCTCTCTCATTTGCACACACAGCCACATACCACACGTCAGTACCATGCTTCTTACGATTTTACAGCGACGACACAAAGACTGAACGGTCTGTCATTGGATTCTCTATATAACATTCGAATCATTGTACAGGCTGTGCCATGAAATGATTTTGTTCTTTTCTTTCTTATAAGTAATAATGACCATTTCCCATTAAGTGATGATTATTTCCTCTACAATCTTCGAATTAGTAAAATATTAGTAATAATGCTATCTTTTGGTATCTATCTTGCGAGAAAAACAGATAGAACAGCACAGATCACATGGAGACACCTCTCTGGTGAATCCTCTCTGCGATTCCATTGCAGTTACACATATTGACAGTATCAGAAAGTATCCCAGTGTACATTGAAGTATGGTAGCATTGAATCTTCTTGCACAGAGTGCATTCAAAAGTTCAATGACAGTCAGTTGAACCATGCATGCTGCACGCTCTCACAGGCTTACACCCCATCACACTCACCCACATATTTAACCAAGCTTACACACAAGTACACATTCTCCCACATGCATTCACACCCATACACTTACTTTGTCCCTCCTGCATGCACACACATGCAATTTTATGAGGTGAACGTGCTTTAGCAAAATTGTACGTTTTTTCTCTCAAAAATGTATAACCTACAGCCAATCAACGTAAGATTCTGTTAATTCCACTTCAGGAATATGACCAGTCTGCCCCAACATGAGGACACAACCATACTCTAACCTTACACCCTTAATGCATTATCTGAGCTGAGATGACAGCTTTTGTTAGAAAGCTCGAAGTTATTAGATTTGATTAGATTACTTACAGTGCGGAAACAGGCCCTTTGGCCCAACAAGTCCACACCGACCCGCCAAAGCGCAACCCACCCATTTACCCCTTACCTAATACTACGGGCAACTTATCCTGGCCAATTTACCTAACCTGCACATCTTTGGACTGTGGGAGGAAACCGGAGCACCCGGAGGAAATACACGCAGACACGGGGAGAACGTGCAAACTCCACACAGTCAGTCGCCTGAGTCGGGAATTGAACCCGGGTTTCTGGCGCTTTGAGGCAGCAGTGCTAACCACTGTGCCACCGTGCCGCCCACTAATACTGAGAATGAGTCTTAAAAGGAGTTCTGGGAGTTACATATTAACGGACAGGAGCTCGCAAAAGAATTCTGAAAGATGAAAGACTTAATCTAAGTTTGTTTAATATATTTCAGTCACATGACACTGTAACGTTTTGCTCTAAATGCTGTGACTTATGTTCCTGCTCCACATCTACCTGATGAAGAAGCAGCGCTTCCAAAACTAATGCTTCCAAATGGACCTGTTAGTCTATAATCTGGTGTTGTTTCATTTCCAACTTTTTTCACTCCAGTATATTATTGGATCCTCCAAATCTTGAGAAACAATAATAACATCTCAACTCAAATAAAAAAAGAAACATTTGCTTTGTCTCTGTAACTCTGGCCCTTCTCAGAAAGACCGTGCTATGCACAGAATATAAAATAACATGAAATAGACTCCTCAAGTTCATGAAATTGTGGAAGTAGCTTTTAACTCATACAGAATCGAACTGAGATCACAAGGACATTCGGGAGAAAATTGAAAATAGTAAATGCAAGATCTGGCAATATAAACGTTTGACAAGCAATTGGATTTTCCTTTGGAATAGTTGGCGTTTTAAATCAATTATCTCTAATCACTGGCCCCAAGAATATCCATACTGAATTATCAATTTTATGAATCACAATCGTAAAGTAGGAACACTGTAAAACTTCGCATTTTTTTTCCCTCTCTCTCAAAGATCTAGACACCACTCTGATCCCTGGGATGCCAAGGCTTTCGTATGAAGGAAGACTGGGCTGATTTGATTATTTTCACTATAGTTTAGAAGAATGAAGAATGATCTCATAGAAGTCTATGCATTTGTGATAGGCGCAGGTCAGGCACACGTAGGAAGGATGTTCTCGATGTCTCGGGAATCTAGAAACAGGATTCATAAATTTATGGTACACGTAACATGCTGAAGACTGAGATGAGTCAAAATGCTTTCTGCCAATCATGGCGAAGTTTGTCAAAGATTCTGCCACTGAAACCCTTGAGGCCAAGCGTTGAATGTTTTCAGGAACGAGTTCGATATTGTTCTGAGGATTAAAGGGTTCAGAGGGTATGGTGAGAAAGCAGGGGCGGGTAGTTTGTTTCTTTTTAAAAATTGCTAAAGAGCGGAAACACACCCTTTGGCCTTGCAAATGTGCTCCGATCCTTCGAACTGCACCCCACACAGACACCGCCCCCACCCCCATAACCCTTTCGCTGTAAGTCGACTTGTCCCATGACTAACGTACCTAACCTACACATCCCTGAACACAATGCGCAATTTATTTGAAACAAAATGGTAAACCGTACCTCTTTCGATTGTGGCAGGAAACCAGAGAACCCAATGGAACCCGAAGCAGGCATGATGAGAATGTGAAAACTCAACATAGGCTCTTGCCCAAGCATGGAATTGAAACCAGGTTCCTGGTGCTGCGCGATAGCAGTTGGATGAAGAACAATGACCACATTGAATAGGGGAGAAAGTTTGAAATGCCCAATGACAAACCACTCTCCTTTTTTCATTTTTATTTATTCATTTGTTGAATATATGTGTTCCTGGCTGGCCAGTGTTTATTTCCAATATCTATTGTCCGTTAGATGTTGTTGGTGAACTGCCTTCTTGAACCACAGCTGTGCAACTACTGTAGGTTTACCCAGAATGCCATGCTGGAGGGAATTCCAGGATTTTGAACCAACAACAGTGAAGGAACAGATACATACTTCCAAGTCAGATTGATGAATGGCTGGGAGGGGATTTGAAGGTGGTGGTCTTCCCATGTCCTTGTCCTTCCAGACCAAAGTGGTATTGGGTTTGGAGGATTCTGTCTGAAGACTTGTGACGAATTTCCACAGTGCATCTTGAGGATAGTATACTCTGCTGGTACTGATTGTTGGTAGTGAAGCGAGTGGATGCTTCAGGTTTTGTTGCCAATCAAGTAGTTTGCTTTGTTCTGGATAATGCCCAGCTTCTTGAGTGTCGTCGGGGGCTGGACCTTGTCAGGCAAGTGTAGAGTATTCCATCACACTGCTGACCTGCGACTTGTAGATTCTGAATAGGCTTTGAGGAGCCAGAGGTGAGTGACTTTTCGCAATATTCTTAGTCTTTGACCTGCTGTTGTATCAACTATGCTCATGGGGTGAATCCAGTTGAGTTTCTGGTCAATGATAAGCCCAACAATATTAATGACAGGAGATATATTGATGGCAACAGCATTGAATGTCAAGAGGCGGTGACTATATTGACTTTTACTGGTGATGATCATTATCTTGCATTTTTGTGATACGAATGATTCTTCACAACTGTCAGCTCAGACTGCAATTTTTTTCAGATGATATTGCGTTTGAAAATGGAATGCTTCAGTATTTGAAGAGTCATGAATAGTTCGAAAGATGTTGCAATCATCACGAACATTCCCACTTCTGGCCTAGTGATGGAGAGAAGGTCATTGATGAAGCAGCTGAAGATGTTTGGACCAAAGTACAGTACCCTGAGGAACCTTGCAGAATTGTCTTCAACTTTAGATGACTCATATTTCACAGCCAGGAGGATTTTTTTTGTGTGTTCTGTATGACTTTACCGAGTGGAGAGTTTTCCCCTTATTTATTGAAGGTTTGCAAAGTCTCACTGATAACAAACCCGGTGGAATGCTGCATTTAGTCATCGGATGTCACTTTCACCTTAACTCTGGAATTCAGCTGATTTGCCCATTATTGAATCAAAGCCGGCATGAGATCAGGAGCTGAATGGCACCGGCTTATCCCAAACTGGGCATGATTGAACAGGTTTTTGTTGATCAGGTGCTACTTGATTGCAGGTTGTTGGCACATTCTATCACTTTACTAATGGTTAAGAGATCAATGCTGGGAGGATGATTAGCTATATTGGATTTTTCTAGCTTATTGTGTACAAGACATAGGTAGGCAATGTCGGGTAGACGCCAGTGTTGCAATTGTACTGGAGCAGCGAGGCTACGGGAGTGGCAAGTTGTGGAGGAAATTTCTTCAATACTATCACCAGAATGTTTTCAGGACCTGTAGTCTTTGCAGTATCCAGTGTCTACAACCGTTTCTGAATATGAGGTGGAGTGAATCAAATTGGCTGGGGAACACTGGAACAGGCCAAGATGAATCATCCACAAAACGCTCCTATCTGAAGGCTTTGCGAAAACTTTAGCCTTACCTTTTGCTCTGATGTGCGAAATATTAATATCAAAATAGCTAGTGGCTAATAAATGGGAATGAGCACAGACATTTTGTTTGAATGTGGGCACAAAGATCTCAAAAGGAATTACATTGAAAGCCCATGATCATTACCGCGAAAATAGTTCTCATCACTTTGCGGCTCAATGAAACATCCCTGATCATTTCAATGAAGCAAGTGAAAAGTGGGCTGACTTTGTGGACGTTTAAATCACTTTGATATGTATTCTGCCCTGAAGCAATTTCCTCCATTGCATACAAATGGAATTCTCATCAACTATTGCGCAGAGTCTTGCAGTTTAACAGCGGCAACTCAAAGGTTATAAAGACGCTGCATGAAATTTATCTATTCACTAATGCAAGAAATTATGTCTCCATTAGCTATGCGATTGACACTGGAATCAATTTAATACCGCGAGAATACCACAAGCAAACGAGAGGCAATCTTCCGTCTATTTGATACAGAATTGTGCACGCAGGATGAGATAATAACATGAGCTATGAATTTATTTGCCTCCCAAGATTACTTGATTCTGTTGGGGTCCGGCTATATCTATATGTGGCAATGATGAGCGAGGTGAATTAGATTTTCGTTGTGAAATGGAGACTGAATAAAAAACGGCATTGGGCTCACATTTCTACTGGGTATTACAAGGAGAGATGGGCATTAAGTTTAGTTTAGTTTTGATCGGGGGTTTTGAGAGAAGGCAGACCATTGGAGGTAATTTTTCCAGGATGCCGGACTGTGGGCTGGCGACTGAGCAATGTAGTCGTTCCCAGATATTTTTCTAGCCAATGAAGAGTGAGGGAATTGGAATCCTACTTTGTGATTGTTACAACGCCTGATGATGTATTAGGCAGTGCGGTTATTTTCAGAGTGATATTGGGTATAGGAGAGTGAGTTGAGCTCTGGAATTATTGTTCATGACTGCAAAAGAGCCGGATGTGACACAGGCTTAGTTATCATAATCTGCTTCATTAAGAAGAATCTTTCCATCAGAAGGTCAGAACTAGCAATGCCTACTTATTATTGCACAAAATTCAGCACGATCTGCGACTCCTCAGATTGTGAAGACACACGTTTGGGGCAGGTGATCCTTGACCCAGTCAGGACCATGCTTCTTACGATTTTACAGCGACGACACAAAGACTGAGCGGTTTGTCATTGAATTCTCCTCATAACATTCGAATCATTTTCCAGGCAGTGCCATGAAATGATTTTGTTCTATTCTTTCTTATAAATAATAATGACCATTTGTCGTTAAACTGTGATTATTTGCACTACAATCTTCGAATTAGTCAAACATTAGCAACAATGAGAACGTTTTTAGTATCTATCTTTCTAGAAAAAGAGATAGAACAGCACAGATCACATGGAGACACCTACCCGGAGCTTGAATTCCAAAGCAACATATGCAATTATGCAAAATAAGACTCTGTTTCATTGACTACCCTATATCCCAGAGGAAGATCATTCAATGTTTAAACTATATTTAGTTCAATTCCAAATTCAGTTTTAAATGAATTTAAGCATTGCACATGACCAAATGGAAGGATTTAGATGAACGTAACGTGGAATGGAACAAAACGTTAGAAAGGGAGATTGATTTACATCTGAAGCCTGCACTGCCATTGAAACTAATTCTTGTCTTTTACACACTATTCTATGTAACTCCCGGAACAGAACAGGTTTTCACTTGATCTCACTGAAATCGACAGAATATCTCTTGAAGTCTGTTATGACCAGTGTCCAGATGAGACACAATTGAAAATGGATAACCCTCGCATACCGAAACATGTTTACTGATTTCATTGCTCTGTTTGTTAGCTATAATGATACACAAATGTTTGCTTGTGAAATGCCAAGAACTACAGAAATATGCTCAAAACGTTCACTTGTGGCATTTTCAGCTCTCCAGTATACCACTTCGTACGGGTTTATAATCATTGAAATATAAAACAAACTTATGCAAGTTTTAATCAATCAATATTTAACTGTAAACATCTACCACAATCTGATGATCTTCATATCACAACCTCCTGTACTACGCCAAATATGATTTGAACAAGACACCCGATATTTGAAAGATAGCTGTGTCTGAATATCCAAAACGAACAGCAAAAATCATGAGCAGTCTGATTCCATTTTGTATCTACTTTTACAGTCTTCTTTAGTAAAACTTCAGCTTCACAACTGCAGATGATGAACAATATCATTTATTTAGAAGTTTATTTTTCCTCGGAATCTTTGTTTTATATTCTTCAGAGTTATTTACGCCATTTGGAACTGAACCTTATACTGCCATTTTCATTTCCTGTCGGCCAATGTTATGCCTCACTTGTAGAAAAATCCGCATGCATTTAATTTTTGTCTCATAGTACATTGTGATCTTCAAATACACTGGCCTAACCTTCCATTTTGTTCATCTCCTTTTCCCGTTAGGCACTTTGCAGACTCCAAGAATCAATACTTATTCCATAGCCTCAGAGCCGACCGCATGATACCCGTAATCCATTTTCCTCATGTTATTTCCCTGCCCTCCCACCCAGACGTTGACTTATTTGTCTTTTGTTTACTTTTCTCTCAGCAGAGAGGACCCGTCTTTGTCCCTTCACACATCGAAGAACGCCTGTTATACATTTTTATTTCCTTTTCACCACAATAAACATCGCTTATTTTTATACCACGCCTCCACATTACGGGTTCTCTTTGCACATTCTCCACCTCTGTCAGAAGGATAAAATAAAAACACCTTTCAGCACTGTTTCGTTCTGAAAAACAGTCAGACTGGACTTGAAACATTAACTTTGTTTCTTTCTCCACAGCTGTTGCCAGAAATGCTGAGTTTAATCCAACAAGTGCCTCAGTTATTTCGTATCGCTTCTTAGTCAGTCAGTTCATTCTTCCAATATACTTCATGACCAATGGTAAGTGTAGCCGAATTTCCTCATCAGGCACCTTGAAATACCCAATTACAAACGCACACAGCACCCTATGGAGCAGCCTGGATCAATCCATGCAAGGATTCACAAAGCTGATGGAGAATGGTGAATCCTCTTTGCGATTCCATTGCAGTTACACATATTGACAGTGTCAGGAAGCATCCCAGTGTATATTGAGGTATGGTAGCATTGAATCTTCTTGCACAGAGAGCATTCAAATGTTCAACGACAGTCAGTTGAACAAAAGGTTTTCTTTTATTTCAGTTTGCTTTTTCTAAATAGGATGAACGACAAATCTTTATTTAGATTCTTTCCCAACAAATGCCTGAGATCATATGACACTAGAAAGCGAGAAAAAAAACTGACTTTGTGTAGAAATTTGTATCTGTTTGCAGATTATTCTTTGGACATGGCGAATAAAACAAATCCTCAGCAGAGTATAAAAATCTCGGTGTGATTGTCTGCATGAACATAACTGCACATATTATGTGAAGCCGCAAACATTCATGGGTGCGTTGAGCACAAGATTCCTGAGCAAAAATTGCTAAACAAACTGTTAATTTGAGATTTTCGTCAAGATCTGCTGCTCAGGTTGTGGGACAGTTTGCTGGTTTGCTCGCTGACGTGGGAGTTTTCCTTTCAGACGTTTTACTGCCATGCTAGGCAACATAATTAGTGAACATCCATCGAAGCGGTGTTATTCTGTGCCACTTGGTACTGATGTGTCTTGGTATGTTTCGGTGTATGTTATCATTTGCAGTTCAACGTCTGAGAGGTTGGTAACTGGAGTCCAAATCGATAAGTTTTTTTTTATTGAAGTTCTGTTTTGAATGCTAGCTCTCTCGGAATTCCCACAAGTAAGTTTTGTTCAGACTGACATAGGATGCATGCATTTCCCCAGTCAACATAGTTATATCGACAGACAGACAGATTGACAGATGGACAGATCGACAGACAGAAGATTTGATTACTTTCCTATGACAGGTGTTGAACTGAGTGTTCCACAGCTATTTGGTTTGTGCTCCGGATCATTTGTAAACATGCGAACCTCACCTGGGAACATTCCAAAATGCAGGAAATAATATAGATTGAAAAGCCTCACAGAGCAAGATGTTCATCCTGTTCAAGGGTTTAAGCTGCTGCATGGTGTCCATTACTGAAATGTTTAAATTCTCGCTAAAGATGTATGCAAAATGTTGAATAACTAATTGAAAAAATAACGTGCTGGTAGACAAAATAGATAGTATACAAGGAGAAAAGTTGCATTTGAAATGTCATCTTTGCAGCAAATGCAGAAATGTGGAAAGTAGTCAATGATTGTTAGGTATGGAAATATTAGCATGCCAATTCGAATGTCAATACGATTGAATGCTGGGTGTGTACAGAGGTCAATGGGGGAAGTCAGGAGTCAGCATACAGCAATACTCTGATTCACAGTTGATTATTGTACAGTTGGATGAATCGATGGATAGAGGGATAGATAGTGAGATAGAGTGATAGAGAGGTAGATAGATATATTTCTCTTCAATTTTCTATTTTTCTTCTAAATTTTTCCTTTGCACTTCTCTGACTCTGGACACACTGTCGTATTCAGACCTGGGTCTCTGCATTTGATCATTTTTATTAAAAAATCCTCAAGTTTGTAACTCTTGACATTAAATGTTATCCTTTCTTCGAGGTCATTGCTTGATTTTATAGGAACATATTGGGTCTGAAATTCTGCTATTTTCTTCTTGACGACTCCTCTAGTTCTGACGACTTGATCTGCAAGTATGTTCTCCCAGTGGACATCGACCAATTTGCATTTTTGTTAATTAATTACCCTGTCCAGATGTCAGTGCTCTTATTCTCAGGCAGTCTTCGTTATTTTTCCTTTGCTATCCAAATTCGAACTGGGTTATGTTTATTATCTCTACATTGCTCATTTGTAAATATAACTTACCAATTTCTTTTCATATTCTTCTGGATTGTGAGTGAACCTGTCAAGCTTCCTCATTGTCTTTTGAACTACGTTCATTCAGGCAAGTGATTAGTAGTCCATCGCACTCCAGATTTAAGCATTCTACATAGTATAAAGGCTTTAGAATGTCAGGAGTTGAGTTATTCACTGCAGTATTTCAAGCTTCTCAACTGCATTTGCAGCACTTATCTTTGTATAGCTCCTCGAGTACACTTTCTGGTCAAGGGCAACGCCCACGATGTTGATAATGTAATTTGTTGGACATATATATTGTCTGAGATGTTTGTGCCATGAATGCTACTTGTCACTTGCCATTCCAAGCCTGAGTATTGCATTTGCCTTTGTGCATTTGAACGTGGGCCTCTTCATTACGTAGTTAATGGTGCTAACTGTTGTGCAACTATCAGCGACCATCTCGTGATATGATAAAGTGAGCATCATTGATGAAGCAGCTAAAGATGGTTTGGACAGGACAACAGCCTGAGGAATTCCAGCAGAGATGTTGTGGAAGAGAGATGACTGATCTCCAAAATTCGCAAATAGCTTCCTTTCTGCCAGATATGAATGCAATCATTAAACTTTTGCTTCCAAAATGTTTTGGAAATAAAGTATCAAAATGTAGTGTTACAATTCTGTTCGGGGTCCACCGAATGCTACGAGATTTGAGAGAATACCATTAAGTCATCATGTAAGTTTGTACAACAATAAATGGATTTTAAGTTAGACATCTTTTGGTTTTCCTGTTGTGTGGAGAATATGAAGAAGACTGAACATCAGGACCTAACTATGGAAATGTAATTTTCCTATTTGCTTCTCATCTGCAAGTTGCGAATAGAGATCGGAGTGCTGAATAGTGTCAAAGAGGGAGGGAAGGCAGAGATAGTTGATTTGGAGGGAGTGCCATGTAATTGGGTGTAACAAGTGCCTTGTATCTACCTTCAGCCAATTAAAAGCTGACATCAGGAATCAGACTTTGATAGCATATCGTGATGGTTTGCTACCTCGCAACTGATCTCTGAATGTCCATTGATATCTCATGTATGTAAATCCCTTAAGATGTTTCTAAAATGTGATGAGATATTCATCGATATGACAGAACAGAACCTGTCCCCATTAAGGGATTGTTCTTGATTCAGTTTGCAAAGGCATTAATAACTTATTTGGTTTGGTGCCTAAATGTGACAAAAAAGGATTCTTTTTAAAAAAAAATACGAAACGATTTCTGTCACCTTCACTTGCCAAATGTTTTTCCAGGTGTGAGAAGAGAAATTCATTACCTCTACCAGATGGTACATTTAACCCATGGCTCCAAGAATGACGGGGAATTACTCGTTCGGGAATTGCTTCGGATCGTAGAAGCAATTCCAATTCTCTTATGTGCAGGAGCAGGAATTCCGATAGTATGCATGACCTCAGTTATTACAACATTGACAGTCCATGAACTGGACATGGTCTTGACTCCCAGTAGTTGCATGTCAGTGCTGAACATTGGATGAAGATGCATCCAAATCTTCAGACATTGCGTTTTCTTTGAAAGAGTCATCGAATCATAGGGATATACAGCGTAGAAACAGACCGTTCTGTCCAAGTTGGCTCTGACGAAAATATATTGTAAGCTATTCTCGTGCCATTTTCCAGCACTTGGCCCATATCCCGCGCAACCCTTTCTATTCACACACCCACCCATATGCCTTTCAAATGCTGAGATTGCACCACCCTCCACCATTTTCTCTGGCAGCTCATTTCATATATGTGCCACAATCTACGCACAAAGGCTGCCCCTTAGGTACCATTTATATCCTTCACTCCTTATACTAAAAGAAAACCCTTTAATTCTGGACTTGCACACCTCAGGGAAAAGACTTGTCTGTTTTCTCCTATCGAAGCCCCTCACGATTTCTTTAGGGTTAATACTGAGCCTCCGATGTTCCAGAGAAAACAGCCCCAGCCTCTTCAGTCTCGCCCTAGAAGTCAAATCCTCCAACACTGCCAACATGCTTGTACTTTTTTCCTCACTCTTTTAAGTTTCACAACATCATTTCGATAAGAAGGAGACCAGAATTGCACAAAATATTCCAGAAGTGGCTGAAGCAACGACTTGTACAGCCGGAACGTGACATCCGAATTCCTATATTCAGTGCTCTGCCTAATGAAGGAAAGTATTATCAAACACTTCTTGATTATCCGATCCACCTGCAACTCTACTTTCAAGGAACTATGAACCTGCACTCCAAGGTCTCTCTGTTCAGCAACACTCCCCAGGACCATTCCTTTAAATATAAATGTCCAACTTTGGTTTGTATTTCCAAAAAAAAAAACAGCATCTCACGTTTTTCTGAATTAACCTCCGTCTGCCATTCGTCAGCCCAAAGGTGGGCGGCACAGTGACACAGTGGTTAGCACTGTTGCCTCACAGCGCCAGAGACCTGGGTTCAATTCCTACCTCAGGCGACTGTCGGTGTGGAGTTTACACATTCTCATCGTGTCTGCGTGGGTTTCTTCCGGGTGCTCCGGTTTCCTCCCACAATCCAAAAATATGCAGGTTAGGTGAATTGGCCTTGCTAAATTGCCCATAGTATTAGGTGAAGGGGGGGGGGGGGGGTGGTGGAATGGCTCTTAGTGTGTTGCGCTTCGGTGTTTTGGTGTGGACTTGTTGGTCCGAAGCACCAATTTCCACACTGTAAACAATCTAATCTAATCTAAAATGTGATCAAGATCCCGTTGTACTCTGAGGTAACCTTCTTCATTGTCCACTTCGCCTCGAAGCTTGGTGCTCTTTCCTGAAACTGTGCAGAATTGTCATTGGTTTCTCTCTGAGTTCAAATAGGCAATTACTGCTTCCAATACACTGATAAAATCGCCTTGCAACAACAGACAAAAATTGTCAGGTTTTTAAAGGTGAATGAAATTTTCAGCAATTAAATGGAATATGTAATGATGTAGATGCAGTAAACTTTTACTGGCAAAGTTTGGGAGCATATGTAGACGATAGAGGAACTCAGTGATGAAATAGCATCATTCATAAGGGAGAGGATAGCATGGAAGATGGGTCAGGCGTGAGGTATGGATGGAAGTATAGAACCCAGAGGTCTGGAGTGAACCACAGTGACGGCTTTTAGAAAAGCATGCATAGTTAAGAATAGAATGAAAGCGTTAAAATAACTTCCTGATAGAGCACAATTGAGAGAAATTAGTCATATCCATGACACATGACATTCCCAACGTTTGCTGCACATCCGCCACTTCATCAACACAATCTTCAAAATTGACATGGTGACAATATCTCAAGTCCTTTTTTTCCGATGGACTGCAGCATTTAACTCCCACTGCCTCAGTGAGAGGATCAGTATGTTTGTGGCATAACTGAGAATTATCACAACCAGTACTCTATCAGTGCAGGGTCAGTTTGTTTAGAAATATATTTTCAATTTTCCCACATAGCTCATGGAGTGCACTTTGTTGTTTCGGTAAAGTATCAAAGGCACGTTTTAGAGCTGGAACACACCAACCATAGAATCAAAAGTTCATAGAGATGTACAGCATCGAAACAGAGCCTTCGGTCTGACTCGTCCATTTCAGTCTGATATCCTAAATTAATCGAGTCTTATTTGCCAGCAGTTGTGTCATATCTATATAAAAACTTTCGAGTTCGACACCCATCCAGTTGTGTTTTAAATGCTGCAGTTGTACCAGTCTCTACCATCTCCTCTGGCAGTTCAATTCCACATATGTACTATCTTCTGTCTGGAAAAAGTTGCTGCTTATGTCCCTTTTTAAAACTTTTCCCTCTCACCCTCATTCTCTGCCCTCTAGTTCTGGACTCTCCGACTCCAAGAAAAAGGTCGTTTCGGTTTATCCTATCCATGTCCCTCATGACTTTATAAACCTCAATGTGGTCAACCCTCAGCTTCTAACGCTTCAGGGAAAACGGTCCCAGCCTATTCTCCCTCTCCCTCCAGCTCTTCAAACCTGGCGACATCGTTGTAAATCATTTTTGTACCCTTCCATGTTTCGCAACAACATTTCTGTGGGGAATGTGTGGGGGCGGGAAGGGGGGTGGGGGGTGGTTGAATGGGGTGGTGGAGTCCAGGACTGCACACACTATTCCAATCACTGGGGCCCGGCAGGTAGTAAGTCGTTCTCGAAATGAAAACCTTGACAATTCTACTGACAGAGGCTTTAAAATCATGGACAGAAATCGAAGAAGTGGGTGGTACGGTGGCACAGTGGCACAGTGGTTAGCACTGCTGCCTCACAGCCGCAGAGTCCCGGGTTCAATTCCCGACTCAGGTGACTGACTGTGTGGAGTTTGCACATTCTCTCCGTGTCTGCGTGGGTTTCCTCCGGGTGCTCTGGTTTCCACACACCGTCACAAAGATGTGCAGAGCAGGTGAATTGGCCATGCTAAATTGCCCGTAGTGTTAGGTAAAGGGGTAAATGCAGGGGAATGGGTGGGTTGTGCTTCGGCGGGTCGGTGTGGACTTGTTGGGCCGAAGGGCCTGTTTCGAAGCTGTAAGTAATCTAATCATCCTCCTTCGTCTCGGAATGGCTATGAACTGAATTGTACTATGGCATACCATACAAATGAAGAAAATGTCATGAATTGCAGCCCTTCTTCTTGTTTTAAGTATCACGAACGCTTTGGTTACTTCATTCTATTTATTAAGAAATGGAATATGTGGAAATGCTCTTTAATACCATACTCTCTGAGGTTCCATCGAAACTTCGTTAATGCACCTTTTATGATCAGCATGATCATTGACCAATATATCTCTGTTGTCCATCTAATGAGGATTTGACAATATCTAAAATATTCATACTATGTCATCCTGTCTAATGTAAACTTTTGGCAGTGTTCATTGTAAATCTGTTTGTACTTGCCGAATTAAAAATAGACATAGCCAATGAAAATTTATGTAGTTATAAGTGGTTAATGTTTCGATTTTAATAATTGTTGAAGTTGTTTTGTGAAATTATATTTTTCACTATCCCTAACCTGATCCTGTTGGTTAGGAGCGCGCAGTCAAAACTTGTAAACTTGCGCAAGTCAAAAGATGAAAGTGGATAACCTAGCCACAACACATCATTGCTCTAAATGTAAACTTCTGGAACATTATTATGAGCAAAAAAAAGAGCAGAAAGGTCAACCTTTGACCAATGATCTTTATCATACTCCTCTTGATGAACTCCATGATTTACTTTTTAGCTCCAACTCTTAAGAGATTGGCTTTTGTTATGGTTTGCGAATTGTGGAATGCCTTAGGAGTCCTTGCTGGGTCGATTGCTGTTTATTATTTACATGAATGTTTTGAATGAGAATGTACACGCATGATTAGCAAGCTTGCAGACAAAATTAAAATAGGACGTACTGTGTGCAGTGAGAAAGGTTATCTGAAATTGCAGCAGGACTTTGATCAACTGGGGAAATGGTTTGAGGAATGACACTTTGGGGTTAATGGAGATATGTGGGAGGGGCTGCATTTTGAAAAGCCGAATTGAGGTAAGAGTTTCATGAGTTTCTTCTATTTTGCTTTGCTCTTTTTTATGTCCTGGAACTTTACCTTGAGAGCTATGGTGTGTTGTGGCAAGGTTAGTCACTTTCATCTTTTAATTTGTGCAAGGTTAAGAATTTTGACTGCGCACATCAAACCAACTGGATCAGGGTCTTAAAGAGTGATGAGGAACCGCGGGATCTTGGAGTTCATATCCACGGCTTTCCGAAAGTAGAGTCCCAGGTAGGCAGGGCAGGGAAGAAGGATTTTGGCATACTCGCCTTCATCAGTCAGGGCATTGATAATAGAATTTGGGACGTTATGTTGCGGTTTTACAGGACGTCGATGAGACAGCACTTGGAGTATTCTGTTCAGTTTTGGTCACCGGGATCTCGGAAGGATGTTATTAAACTGGAAATAGTGGAAAAGAATTTTAAAAGATTGCTGCCAGGACTCAAAGTTCTGTTTCATTTGGGAGAGCTTGGACAATGTAGGAGGTTTTTTTTATTTTGTAGCGGAGGAGACTGAGGCAGGAAAATTAGAGAAGGGTGTCAGATCATGTGAGGCATGGTAGAAAGTGAATACATGCAGTCTTTTTACCAGGGTTGTGGGATCAAGAACTAGAGTGCATCAGTTTAAGGTGAGAGTGGAAAGAATGAAAGGGAACCTGAGAGTGAACCTTTTTTTACATGGATGGCGTTATTGAAATGGATGAGCTGCCGGCAGAAGTATTTGTGGCATGAACATTAACAATTTTTAAAAGGACTTTTGACAAACACATGGATAGAAAACTTCTTAAGAGATAAAGGCCAAGAGCAGAAAATGGGATTAACATGGGCGGACATTTTGGTCGTGTGGACGAGTTTGGGCCAAAGAACTCTATGACTCTACTGGAAAGCAGAAAGAGAGATAAAAAAACAGAGAGAGTAGAAGAACGTGTGGACCATGTAATAAAAGTGATCATCATTTAATGCTAGATTTTAAATATTTATAGCTGAAAGGATGGTTGCCAGATCCATATTTATTTGCAGTTCTTGTTCTCAATACGAAAAGGCTTCAGTATCACCATAAAGGTCTGGACCACATATCGTTTGTTCACAACTGATCTAATGCATGTTAAGTCTGTAAACATGATTGTGAAATGATATAATCGAAGACAGAAAACAGGAATGGCGATCTCGGTCTGTGTAGTCAACTGGTCTATAACTTTACTGGCCAGGCCCTCAGAATCTGCGGTAATGCAATGAAAGAGGAAAAACAGAAATGCAAATCTCAATGTGCAATGAGATCTAGTCACCAAAAGAGGGAATCAGGACCTGCAAAAATGTAAATGATGATGCAGTTAAAGCCACTTTGATACCATAGTCACTGTACTGCTTCGTTATCGATAACAACCTGCAAATATAATATTCCAGAAATATTCATGTGACATGAGGCACACTGAAGTATGAGCCTTTGGGCATATACGGAGCTAACTACAGGAAAAAGAGTGGAAACTGGTTCTTCAATTTAAAAAGTAAAGCACATAAAATGCTTCCCTTAAAATGTTTGACTTTTGGAGCGTCAAAGGCTAAATTGCAGCTGATCATAATACTGGACCACTGGAATCGCAAGGAGACCAGATCAGTTGACAGAAGCAGACTTGCTTCCCTAAACAACAATACTGAACAAAATTTCGAGGATATGGTCAGTTTGTATAAAGCATTTATTCCTGGATTAATAGTTGTTTTCAGCATTTACTAGTTGCTCTGGCACCTGGTCTACTGCAGTATGATGAAGAGTTGAAGATTCTCCAATTACTTAGCAAAGAAACTAATGACCAGCTCAACTGCACTTAAGCATTTTGGACACTTTTGCACTAAGGAAAACATTTGAACTCGTGTCCTGAATTTAGCGAGTTTGACACTATTCCCTCAACTAATCCTTATCTGACAAAATTCGGATTTCCCATTAGCTTGCAGTTGTGTCGGTGCCAAGGTGCTTTCTAAATGTGAGACTTTGGGGAATGTTCAGGCAACAAATGCAGTTTGGAAAATGTAAAGATTCGTTTATCGTAAATGTTGAATGGCGATCCGGTGTGCAGTAACTTCCTGAAGAAGACAGCTGACTGTGTGTCTCGATATTTCATTGGGAACAAGGGACTAGTTAATTTTCACTCAGTTTTGATGCAAAAGTTGTAAACGTGGAAATAAGTGAGTAGATCATTGATCTTCCATGAAAAATATTGTGAAGCAATAGCGAGAGCAAGTTATGCTTTCAAGCATGTCCCATATATGAAGAAACAAATGATAGACGTTCCACTATCTAAGATGGAGATGATGGACATAAGGTTTTATTTTGCAGAAAGGCCTGGCCAGTGGTTTAGAACCTGAAAGATTGCATTAACAACTTGCATGATTGGTGTCAGGTGATGCAATTGGCTTGATGGCAGGTTTGCAAAGTTTAAAAGTGGAAGGATGCTTCTCCGACTGGCGCCTTGTGAATCGTGGAGTCTCTGGTGTGACCATTACTGTTCGTTATCTATATCAATCATTTGGGCGAGAACGTCTATAACATAATTAGCAAGATTTGAGAAGACACTAAATCAGAGGTTTGTGAACGGCGAGGAAGGTTATCAGAAATTGCAGCAGGACCTTGAGCAACTGAGGAAGTGGACTGAGACATTGCAAATGCAGTTTAACATAGTTAACTGTGAGGTTTCAGATTTTAGAAACTCAAATCAAGGAAGGAGTTTCATGTGAATGACATGGCCTCAAAGAGTGTAGTAGAACAGAGCAACCTTAGATTTCAGGGGTACGGTTCTCTGAAAGTGGAGTTAGCAGGCAAGAAGACTTTTGGTACACTGACCTACATCAGTCAGGGCATTGAGAATACAAGTTGTGAAGATATGTTGCAGTTGCACAGAACCTTTCTGAGGACGCACTTCGTGCATTGTGTTCAGTTTTGGTCACCTTGCTATAGGAAGGATGTCATTAAACTGGAAGGAACTCAGAAGAAAGTTACAAACATCTTGCATGTACTCAATGGTCTGAGTTGTCGGGAGACGTTTTACAAAATGGGACTTTTTTTCTTTAGAGCCGATGAGACTGAGGGTGGATCATATGGAAGATCATAAGATCATGGATGGGGTGAATGCACTCAGTGTTTTATTCTTGGTTGCGGGAACAAGGATTAGAGGTGATTAGTTTAAAGTTTGAGGAGAAGGAATAAAGAGAATCCGAGAGGCAACATATTTGCACAAGGCGTGGTGTGCATGTGCAATGAGCTTGCGAGTAGAAGTGTTTGAGGCAGGTTCATCAAAAAACTTTTAAAAGGCATTTGGACAAATAGACAGCGAGGAAAGGTATCGGAGGACATCTGCCAAATGCAGGGAAATGAGGTTAGCATGGATGGAACCTTCGGTTGGCAACAGCCAGTTTGGGCCAAAAGGCCTGTACCAAGTCTCAATGGCTTTCCATTTACGTTCTTGTGCCGAAATGAACGTTTAATTCGCATATCAAGCCATGTTCCCGCCCAATCAATTTTGGTCAGTAACAGAGCATCCTCAAAAGAATAAACACGCCATTAATTTATTGTAATGGCAATAACTCCACTCAAAATGCTAACAAGTTGAATATGCAAGTTTTGTATTCATTCCCAGGTTTAAGGTGTTCATGTAGGCTTTTGCTGTTTTGTTTTTCTGCTGTTGTTAAAGCCTCAGCATGAGAGTCGACGAGATAGAACGCTGGGATATGACCACTGTTGGAGTGCAGGGAGTATTGAAGTTTTCTATCCTATTCTGATTTAACATTGGGGAATGGAAACCACATCGGCTGTTCAGCACAGTCTGAAAAATCAATTAGATTGCACCTTGCTAAGACAGATAAATAACAATGGCAGGTGGAACTACTGAGTGGGAAGCAATGAATCACAGTATCACAGAAATATTACAGTGCAGAAAGAGACGATTAGGATAAAAGAATCAATTAACCAGTGCGAATTTCATACGTTTTTAAACAAAACTGCACACCATTACCACCCAATAAAAAAATATATCCAATGCCCTCTTGAATGCTTCAGTTGAACCTGTTTCTCCCACATTGCCAGGAAATGCATTCAATGCGCTATTACCTCGCTATTTGGATGATGCTTTTCTTTCTCAATGCAGACCACTGAGTCACCATAGGACCGGATATGAGCTGATAAGGATCAGATTCATTCATAGTGAAGAGCTTATGGTCAGAACGTCGACTCTCCTGCTCCTTGAATGCTCCATTACCAGCTGTGATTTTCCAGGAACACATTTTTTGACTCAGATCTCCAACATCTGCAGTCCTCACCTTCTCGGAGCCAATAACATGCCCTCTTCAGATTTCAAAGATCTTCGTGAAGAGAGCTGAGAGAACTACTTCATGGTGCTGACGTCCTGTTAGTTCCTTTTGTTGTTTTTTAAAAGTTTCTCTCTGTTTTATGAACAGCTCAAGCAGTTTAACTTCTCGAAGACAATTGCACATTTTTTTTTGTCAGGCAGATGACCTTTGTCATTAATAATTCATCACAGGTCCACAAAGCAGACAGCTTCATGTGCAAACAACTCCTGGGATGCTGTTCGTTTGCAGTTTCTGTTTGGGAGCCACAGCAATATAAGCAGTGTTCACAGTGAACGTCACTTGTTTCAAAACATGAAGCCATCCTTCAAAAACCCTGCGTTTCAGGCTGTTCTTTCTTATTCTAGTCCTCACTTTAAACATCTGAATCAAATGATAAGGCGTCGTCTTTGCGTGGAAATATCTGTGGTGGGACAATTGCTTCCCTTATCCTTACCATTCGAAGAAAAAAAAACATAAAGAATGTTGACAGAAAGGCTTTACTCCTCTGTTGAAAACCTACTGATTAGATTATATCGTTCATTTGACGTCTGTCGGGACGGATGGGCACCCTGAATCATGACTCTCCATCTTTCTACCTCACAGAGATATCAGCATTCTGATTTCTGTATTTTTACCAAGATACACCTTGGAGGTATTCCTACACTAATGAGACTCTTGGATATTTTCCATGAGCAGGAAGTCAGGAATTGTGTGGCACTGGCGGAACTTAAACTGGACATCAATGAGCAGCTTCGGTCTGAGTGTGATGCTGCGTTTCAGCGATGCTCATGTCGCTTTCTTACATTGTACCGATGCTCTAGTGTAGATTGGTGCAGTGGTAACTGGTCAAGGTCTGCATTGTGTGTACAAGTGATTCTCCAAATTGTCAGGTAATTGCCAGAGTTGTTGCTGCACTGATACAGTTGGGTTCGGGGTGTGGAAAATTCTGGAGTAGAAGTCTTCACTGCTCATGTTGGAGCGTTTTTGGGAGCTGCAGCCTTTGATGCATACAGTGACCACCAGATGTTCTTATTAAGACATGGAGTGAAAAGCTCTGATTGAAGACTTGCATCTGTGATGTTGTTGTTCTCTGGAACAGCTGTAGACTACTCCTTTTCGATTTCCCTATAAGCCATGGCGACAGCGTTCTACTCCTCCATTCTGTTAGTCCTGAGGAATTCCCCAAATACCATTAGATGTGGTACCCTTTGTGAGTTCAAAAATACTTCCTTTTACTACTTTGTGGCTTACTCTAACCTATGATCAGTGACTGAATTCTATTCTTACCAATAGCGTAAGTATTGGAAAGTAGGTTGGATTTGTTCATTGATCATGCGGGAACAAAGCTCGAATATCCAGTCAAAGAGTCATACAGCACGGAAACAGGCACTTCGGTCCAATTAGCACATGCCAAAGACATGCTTATCCAATTGTCTTTTAAATGCGATAACCGTGTTTTCACATATGCAGTATGATTGGAAATGAAGTTCTCTGTGGAAAACATGAGGAATGCAGATGCTGGAGATCAGAGTCAGAAAGTGTGGTGCTGGAAAAACAGAGCTGCTCAGGCAACATCCGAGGAATAGAAGAGTCGAGGCTTCCACCATTAGCTCTTCCTCAGGAACGATTGTGAGTTATACTGCATAACATCTCCTATCGTTGATCAAAAGGGCACGTGTCAGCCAGAAACCAACCCTGACATGACGTACTTGAATGCACTTGTCACTATTTAGTGGAAGATACCTCAATACTCTGGAAATACATTCTTATAAACTCTGACCCTCGTGTCTGTCGAGCACGCCTCAGCACAATTCCGGAGTTTAACATGACTAAATATTCAGACAGGAACATTTACTAACGGACTCTCGTCTTTATTCTTGCAATGCAGCAGATCAGGTATCATGGCACATGGAAATGTTCACCTGTGTCTCAAACTCCAGCTCTTTATTTCATGATCTCAAGCCCATACTCATCACGAAGTTACTGCCACTACACAGTTGGATTTCCATTAACCCCTGTTCACATTCAATATTACCTTGCTGTCAGCTTGAAAGACAAACACACATTAATCGATTGTTTCACACTATCCTTCATCATTTCAATTACTGTTCAATTTTCTTTATACCAGTTTCTATTTCAAAGCAACATAAACCTTCCTCTGCGTCCTGTTTTCTGTCGTTATTTTTTTGTAGACCCCTTAAATGTTGACATAAATCTATACAATGCTATGATATTGCTTTAAACTATCTATACTGATTGCCCTTTCGTTGTCTGTGCTGTTACGCCTCCTTTGTCATGTTGTCAAGAGAAGTTTCAATTTTCTGTCTTAAAGGAGGGAACTTTGTTTCACATTACAAAAACAGAATTCTCTTCATTCAGGAATTTCGATGAATTGATCTGTGGGAGCTCTACACTGAGGCATGCACACACAAACACACGGTAGATGGTGATAGAATTGACATGGAGTGTCTGTGAATGATGCTTATGATGTCTCTTCCGAGAAATGGTCATTGTCTGACAAGTGGCAAGAATCTAGCTTACTGCTTGTCTGCCCAAGCCTGGATTCTGTACAGTTTTTTGTGAGGAATAGAGAATCTGAAGTGTCAGATCGATATGTGTGCCGCTAGAAAAGCACAGCAGGTCAGGCAGCATACAAAGAGCAGGAGATTTGAAATTTTGGGCATAATCCCTTCATTAGGAATGTCAAGATCACACCCTTAGAATTAAAGGCCTTCACTGCATTTTTTTGTTCAAATAGAAACTACCACTTTACGTTGTATGGATAGTACCTGTTTATTAAACGATTTTCCCTTGAAACTAACAGTGCTGCGAATGCTTGGCAGCTTCTGTTGCGAGTAAATGAGCTCAGGTTTAAGGCTTTCATGGTTTGTTAAAGTTAACATGATACAAAACGGCAGTAGGGGTCTTTCACACAATCATATTCAATCATTTTCAAATGTTATTTATTAATAATAACTCAAAAGATTGACACCACTGCCAGTTTTGTGCAGAATCCGAAACCCTGAAACTTCACTTTCAGTTAGGAATAGATCACAGTTTTACACGAATCTCGGATTGGAAACCCAATTCCAGAATTTCCCATTGTCCAGTTGTAAAGGAACAAACACTGGAAAAAAATGCCGGAAATCAACAGGTCTGACACATCCTAGAGTTCTGCAGAAAGGTCATACTGGATTTGAAATGTTATCCCTGCTTCTGTCTCCTCAGATGCTGTCAGTTGACAGTTCCCGTCTGGTCATCTTTGATTTAAGATAAACTTGGTCGTTTTCATGCTGCGAGCTGACACTACATAAACGCGACTGCAACTGACTATCTGCAACTGGGAACATTACCAGTTGGAAATTCTAATTCAAACCACTCACCATTCCGACTTGGAAATGTGTTGCAATTTCTTCAATATTGCAGAGTCCATATCCTGGGGTTCTCTCGCTAATGGCATTATATATCTACCGTCAACACATTGACTGCATGATTCAGGATGGTCGTTCATCACCCACCACACCCCTCCCCCCAGTCTCCGTTGTGGACTGGAAATGATCCCCGAAAAAGAGTTCAAAAAGGTAACCTAGACCTTAACATTTGATGTTAAAGACAGATGTGAAGTGACTATCCCAGCAGTGATTCAGCTGGTCATACAACTTCGCTTAAAGTAAATCAATATTTTAGTTAAAACTAGATTTGAAAAACAAAAAAAAAACAGAATTGAGAATAGCTTGTTGGAAAACAGAACCAATCCAACACAACAACTTAAGTAAGAAACTTCTCCGATCAAGCAACACCCCGTAAACACATCGGTTGGAAAAAGGGAAATTTAAACACAGATTCTTATCAGTTAGAGGGAACAACCTACAGTTCCCAGGCTTTTGCTTTCAGTCTTTCTTAAATAATGACAAAATACTTGAACCCTTCTGCCTTTTAGCAGTTCACCCGTGGTTGTCCATGTCACAGATATTTCTGCCAGACGCTGCAATTACATTTCTAGAGTCCCACAATATACTAGGATAAACCTAAGCATGTCCCAAGTATTCGTCTACTTTTATGCATTTTAATGCCTTCTGTATAACCTTGTCAGTAATGAGGACTCTTCTCAAGAGATGTATATTGATTTCGCTGAGTTACTCGCGTCCATGTCTTCCTGCATTCTGACACAAAATATTCGTTTGGGACCTCGCCCATCTCCTGTCGTTTCACACATATATGTGACCCTTTCTTTAAGAGGCCTTATTCACTCCCGAGTAAATTTTTCGCACTTAATATACATGTAAAATCATTTTTAATTCTCCTTAATCTAAATTGCCAAAATTATCTCCTATCCCCCTTATGCTGTACTCGTTTTCCTCTTAGGTATGCCCCTATACCCCCTTTACTCTCAAAGGATTCACTGATCTCAGATATTCACAACTGAAATATGCCTCTTGCTTTTTCTTGATCCGAGCGTTAACATCTCTCCTCAGTCAGCGTTCCCTCCTCCTGTCAGCTGTGCCCTTCATTCTCACAGAAACATGTTGTCTCTGAACTCTTGTTACAGCACTTTTGAACGCTTCCAATTTGCCAGATGTCCTTTTGCTTGCGAAGAGCCCCACCCAATCAACTGTTGACAGTTTCTATGTAGTAACATCAATGTTGGCCGTACCCTGATTTAGAATTAAACTTGTGCATTAGTTGTATCATTTTCCATTAGTATTTCAGGAGAATAGAATTATAGTCACTGGTCCAAAAGTTCACATCCACTTGCCTGACTTATTTCCCAAGAAGTGGTCGACCTCTGCCTCTTCTCTGTACATCCATCTACATATTGATTAAGAAAACATTCTCCCTTGGAAAGGAAGCGTTGCTGCACCCATATCAGTGACATGAGAGGATGAATAATAATCCATACGAATCACTCCATTGACACATTTCTGGTTGAAACAGAATCGTAGAACCATACAACATATCGATAGTCTAATCTGCCAGTTTTACATGCGTGCTGGCTACCTTGAAAGAGACATCGAATTTGTAGCACTTTAAATCACTTTCACACTGATTATTTTATTTGCAAACTACCCATTCTCTTGCTTGTTCAAGGTCAATGTGTTTTCTGTTGTCCCTTGTTTTAAAGCAAGTATTTTACAATCATGCTCAGCTATTGACAGCACTGACAGAGAAAATGCTTTATTCCCACAACAAACCTATAATCATGAATCCATCAATTAAATAGTCTCTGCAACTACAGAAATACAGCAACAGAAAGTGGAGTTGCAGGTCGATAGGATAGTGAAGAAGGTGTTTGATATGCTTGCCTTTATTGGTCACTCCATTGAGTATTGAGTTGAGAGATCATGTTATGGCTGTACAGAACATTGGCTAATCTAGTTCTGGAGGACTATGCGCAATTCTGGTCTCCCTGCTGAAGGAAGGATGTCGTCAACCCTGAAAGTTTTCACCATAGATTAACAAGGATTTTGCCATAAGTGGAGGGTTTGAGCTATCGGGAGAGTCTGAATAAACTGGTGGTATTCAAACTCAGGTTCTTACCAGTTGGAGAGAACAACCTCCAGAGATTTCCGAGAGGTACGTCAACTTGAAAGGATCTTCTCAAGTTTGAACCCTGTTATACTCCAACTGCTTCTGTCTGTTACTGTGAAACCGAAGTTCAAGAAGCTTGAACGTGGAGAACTGTTAACTCCCTTGCCATTGTTAAACTAAGCTTTTCCGAAACATTTTGGTACGTCTGTCTTAACAAAATCTTTCAAAAGAAAACAAGGACAAAATAATCTTTTTAAACGGACATCATTGTCACACCTCCACCTTCTCAAGGAGAAATGAGGATGTGCACTAAGCACTGGATCCAGATAGCGATGCCAAATTCCCATGTAGCGAAGTGCTCCCCCCAGTATTGTAAACACATGAGCACTGTCAAAATCAGTAATAACATTTGAGGTAAACACTGAGTACTGCACTCGCCAACTTCTTCCTTTCCGAAAAAAAAGACTAGTCACTGCAACTACAATTTTGTTTGGAAATTAACGCAGGCCTTTCTGCCAGTACCCCTATCCTGTGAACGATTGAAAAGAAAAGAAAAGAAAATCTCACTGTGAAGACAAAAGTTCCATTTTCCATGAACGGTGCAACTTGCAGATAGGTTTTTGAGTGCAAAGAATGAGGAGCAGACCATAAAGCCAATTAACTTTTTCAGTTAAGATTTGCAAACTGGTGCTCAACCACTGAATGACGTAACTCATTGCCTTCCCCAGTGTGCAGTGAAGGCTGGCCTATTGCATATTTTTTGCATTAATAAGGAAATCCTGATTTGGGGGAGCAGTCTGCAATTGGAGTTAGGATGGATTCCAATAAGCCGTCGTCTAATCACATGGCAGAACCGGTTCAAAGTGGCAAATAGCCTACCGTTGCTCCTAGTTCTTAATGCCTTACTTAGGATTACACAACTCCAGTCAATTTTATCGTAAGGTTACAGGCATGGTGGGTGAAGGTATTGCTGTTGATTATGTGCACAAGGCAAAACAGAAAGAATCACTGCCTAGCCGTCGACACATAATTGAAGAACATAAAATTAAATATGCAGCTCGGAATGGTTGAAAAATCCCTAAGAACATACGATGGAGAAGGTTGCGCTGATTAATTGGTTCATTATTAAAAGATGGTGGAGAAAAGATTCTTTTTCACTCAGTTTCAAGGATTCTTGCTCAATTCGATATAAATGTGCTGATTTGGCTGTATCAGTGGAGGGCGCAGTTTATAGACAGGCCCAGCTGTCGCCTCATTTTGAACTGCCAGCTGGATGGACTAAAACGAACAAGTCTTATTTTCATTCATTCAAGAGACAGTGAGAGCCAGTAAGTATGCAAGCATTTTATTGCCCATCCGGAGCTGAGATGGTGTCAATAATATGCAGTAGTCTCTGGTCTTGCAGAGACACACACAGTGCTGTTGAGAAGGTCGGTCAAAGACAGTACCCTTCAGCAATGGGCAACACTGCTGGAGCTGCGATATAACTCCAAGTCAAGACGGTGAGGGGCCTGGAAATACATTGAATTTATGTGTTACCATGCATCTGCTGCCCCATCCTTCTCGATTATAGAGGCCATTTGTAAACCATACATTGTAACATGTCTAAATGAGAACAAAGGGCACAACAGTAAGGTACGGGGTTTGGTTACCTCGGTTGGCTGAGTGTTTAGTTTCTGATATAGAGGGCAAGAGCATTAGTTGAATTCCCTTGGTAAATTTGCATTTACTGTCAGGGTGGATGCAATCGAGAATCTGGTGTTCTGAACCGAAAAAAATGGACTGATAGGAAAGACATTTGACATAGAGAAGTTATACAACCAAGACAGGATGCATGCTATTTGAGAATAAGGGACCTGAGGTGAGCTTTATGGAAATTCTGACCACAGTGTTCCAAGTCTAATGTTTTGAAGGACCTTACAGCAGAAATGGAGGATTGTAAATGATAGCCTTTTATTTAGGATTGTGGAGGGGGCGTGCAGCAAGCACGCAAATGCCAGTAATATCAATTAGAAGCGTGGTCACAGGCAAAGCAAAGAACACTTGTACAGAACATGGCTAAAAACCAACATTTGTTGTTGACTTGGTACAGACCGGGATGTGAATTTCCAATGACATTTGACATTTTGCAAGGACTGAAACCTCGCAAAATGAGTTGGAATAGACCACCAGCAGTAAACCGTGTTATGGCTTCATAACTCTAGCCGTAACCCTATTGCTTTATTCATACAAGATTTATTTTGTCCTGTTAAAAACATGGAAGACACCAATCATTTAGAGGCATGCAGTCATAGAGTCATGCAACATGGAAACTGCCCCTTCTGCACAACTGTTACATTCCATCAAGGATTCCTAAACGGAACTTTCCCATTTTCCTGCGATTTGTTCATATCTCTGTAAACCTTTGCAATCTATGCACCCGTCCAAATTGTGTTTACATGTTAGAACTGTACCTGCATCTACCACTTGCTCTGGAAGCTCATATGCATCACCCTGTGTGTGGAACAGTCGCCCCTCAGGTCACTTTTAATTTTTATTCCTCCCATCCTAAACTTCTGCCCTCTTGTTTTGGACTTCTGTACAGTGGGGAAAAAAGACCTTGGCGCTTCACCTTTTAAATGCCACTCATGATTTTATGACATGGAGGTACTGGTGTTGGACTACAGTGGACATGTTCAGAAGTCGCAAAACACAAAGTTACAATCCAACGGGATTATTTGAAATCAAAAGCTTTCAAAGTGCTGCCCTTTCATCACATGAAGTGATGTAGAGGTACTGCTCTGGAAGGTTGTGATGACAAATAGATCTGTTTAACTACAACTGGAAGTCATGTGACTTTTGACCATGATTTCATAAACATTTATAAGTTCACCCTTCAGCCTCGTAAGCTCCAGGGAATAGCAGTCCGAGTTTATCGAGTCTCTCCTCTTAACTCAAACTCTCCTGCCTTGGGAACATCCTTATAAATGTTCTTTGCACCCTACCTTTTTAATGACATCTTTCCTGTAGTCTGACCGGAATTGTACACAGTACTCCAAATGTGGTCTCACCAATTATGCTAACATCCATAACATGAAATCCCAAACTCTTGTAATCAATGCTCTGACAGATGAAGGCAAGTGTGACAAACGGCCTTCTTCACCAACCAGTCTACCTGTGTCACCACTTTCAATGAACTGTGCCTCTGCGCCCTGAGAAATGTCAACATGCCCTTGGTTCTTCCATTAAGTCCTGATCTGGTTTGTCTTAAGAAAATGCAACACTTTGCATTTAAGTAATTTAAACTCCATCTGCCATTCCTCGCACCATTGGCTCAGTTCTCCTCGTATGGAACCTTCTTGACTTTGTAGTTAATTTGGAGTTGTTCACACACTCATGAACATTGTCTCAGATATTCGCAACAAAAACATTTACTTAACCGATGAATAACAGTGAAACAAACACCAGTACTTGAGGCACACAACTGGTCACAACCTCCAGTCTGAACCACAACCTCTATCACCACCCTCTGTCTATGAGCATGAAGCCAAATTTTCTAATTCACTAGCTCTTCCTGCATCCCATTTGTTTCTCATGGTATTATCCAGTCTGCCATGCGGAACCTTGTTAAAGGCCTTACCAATGTCCATGTGCACAATGACTGCCATTCTGTCTTAATCTAACGTCTTGGTCACCCGTCCAATGATCTCAGTCAAATTAGTGAGACACGATCTCCCACATGCAAAGTCATACTGAGTGATCCTCATTAATCCTTGCCGTTCCAAATGCGGGTTAATATTTTCTCTCAGAATCCCCTCTAATAACTTATCCACCACTGACGTCAGACTTACTGTTATATAGTGTCCAGGCTTTTGCTTTCAGTCTTTCTTAAATAATGACAAAATACTTGAACCTTTCTGCCTTTAAGCAGTTCATCCGAGGTTGTCCATGTCACAGATATTTCTGCCAGACGCTGCAATTACATTTCGAGAGTCCCACAATATACTAGGATAAACCTTAGCATGTCCCAGGTATTCGTCTACTTTTATGCATTTTAATGCCTTCTGTATAACCTTGTCAGTAATGAGGACTCTTCTCAAGAGATGAATGTTGATTTCGCTGAGTTGCTCGCGTCCATGTTTTCCTGCATTCTGACACAAAATATTCGTTTGGGACCTCGCCCATCTCCTGTCGTTTCACACATATATGTGACCCTTCCTTGAAGTGGCCCTATTCTCTGCCTAGTTACTTTTTCGCACTTAATATACATGTAAAATCATTTTGGATTCTCCTTAATCTAAATTGCCAAAACTATCTCCTATCCCCTTTATGCTGTACTCGTTTTCCTCTTAGGTATGCCCTTATACCCGCTTTACTCTCAAAGGATTCACGGATCTCAGATATTCACAACTGAAATATGCCTCTTGCTTTTTCTCGACCCGAGCGTTAACATCTCTCCTCAGTCAGCGTTCCCTACTCCTGTCAGCTGTGCCCTTCACTCTCACAGGAACATGTTGTCTCTGAACTCTTGTTACAGCACTTTTGAACGCTTCCAATTTGCCAGATGTCCTTTTGCTTGCGAAGAGCCCCACCCAATCAACTGTTGACAGTTTCTATGTAGTAACTTCAAAATTGTCAGTACCCTGATTTAGAATTGAACTTGTGCATTAGTTGTATCATTTTCCATTAGTATTTTAGGAGAATAGAATTATAGTCACTGGTCCAAAATTTCTCATCCACTTGCCTGACTTATTTCCCAAGAAGTGGTCGACCTTTGCCTCTTCTCTGTACATCCATCTACATATTGATTAAGAAAACATTCTCCCTTGGAAAGGAAGCGTTGCTGTACCCATATCAGTGACATGAAAGGATGAATAATAATCCATACGAATCACTCCATTGACACGTTTCTGTTTGAAACAGAATCGTAGAACCATAGAACATATCGATAGTCTAATCTGCCAGTTGTACATGTGTGCTGGCTACATTGAAAGAGACATCGAATTTGTAGCACTTTAAATCACTTTCACACTGATTATTTTATTTGCAAACTACCCATTCTCTTGCTTTTTCAAGGTCAATGTGTTTTCTGTTGTCCCTCGTTTTAAAGCAAGTATTTTACATTCATGCTCAGCTATTGACAGCACTGACAGAGAAAATGCTTTATTCCCACAACAAACCTATAATCATGAATCCATCAGTTAAAAAGTCTCTGCAACTACAGAAATACGGCAACAGAAAGTAGAGTTGCAGGTCGATAGGATAGTGAAGAAGGTGTTTGATATGCTTGCCTTTATTGGTCACTCCATTGAGTATTGAGTTGAGAGGTCATGTTACGGCTGTACAGAACATTGGCTAATCTAGTTCTGGAGGACTATCTACAATTCTGGTCTCCCTGCTGAAGGAAGGATGTCGTCAACCCTGAAAGTTTTCACCATAGATTAACAAGGATTTTGCCATGAGTGGAGGGTTTGAGCTATCGGGAGAGTTTGAATAAACTGGTGCTATTCAAACTCAGGTTCTTACCAGTTGGAGAGAACAACCTCCAGAGATTTCCGAGAGGTACGTCAACTTGAAAGGATCTTCTCAAGTTTGAAACCCTGTTACACTCCAACTGCTTCTGTCTGTTACTGTGAAACCGAAGTTCAAGAAGCTTGAACGTGGAGAACTTTTAACTCCCTTGCCATTGTTAAACTAAGCTTTTCCGAAACATTTTGGTACGTCTGTCTTTACAAAATCTTTCAAAAGAAAACAAGGACAAAATAATCTTTTTAAACGGACATCATTGTCACACCTCCACCTTCTCAAGGACCAACGAGGATGGGCACTAAGCACTGGATCCAGATAGCGATGCCAAATTCCGATGTAGCGAAGTGCTCCCTCCAGTAGTGTAAACACATGAGCATTGTCAAAATCAATAATAACATTTGAGGTAAACACTGAGTAATGCACTCTCCAACTTCTTCCTTTCCGAAATAAAAAGACTATTCACTGCAAGTACAATTTTGGTTGGAAATTAACGCATGCCTTTCTGCCAGTACCCCTATCCTGTGAAAGATTGAAAAGAAAAGCCAGGAACGTGCTTCCAGTGAAATCCAACTATGAAGACAAAAGTTCCATTTTCCATGAACGGTGCAACTTGTAGATAGGGTTTTGAGTGCAAAGAATGTGGAGCAGGCCATAAAGACAATTAAGTTTCTCAGTTAAGGTTTGCAAACTGATGCTCAACTGAATGACTTAACACATTGCCTTCCCCAGTGTGCAGTGAAGGCTGGCCCATTGCATATTTTTTGCAATAAAAAGGAAATCATGATTTGGGAGAGCAGTCTGCAATTGGAGTTAGGCTGGAATCCAATGAGCCGTCGTCTTTTCACATGGCAGAACAGGTTCAAAGGGGCAAAAAGCCTACTGCTGCTTCTATTTCTTAATGCCTTACTTAGGATTGCACAAATCCAGTCAGCTTTATAGTAAGGTTACAGGCATGGCGGGTGAAGGTATTACGTGTACCTTCATTATGTGTACAAGGCAAAACAGGAAGAATCACTGCCTCGGCGTCTACGTATAATTGAAGATCATAAAATTAAATATGCAGCTCGATATGGTTAAAAAATCCCTTAGAACATACGAAGGAGAAGGATTCGCTTATTAATTGGTTCAGTGTAAAGAGATGGTGGAGAAAATATTCTTTTTCACTCAGTTTCCAGGATTCTTGCTCAATTTGATATAAATGTGCTGATTTGGCTGAATCAGTAGAGGGCGCAGTTTATAGACAGGCCCAACTCTCGTCTCATTTTCTACTGTCAGCTGGATGGAATAAAACGAGCAAGTATTATTTTCATTCATTCAAGAGACAGTGAGAGTCAGTAAATATGCAAGCATGTTATTGCCCATCCGGAGCTGACATGGTGTCAATGATACGCAGTAATCTCTGGTCTTGCAGAGACACCCACAGTGCTATTGAGAAGGTCGGTCAAAGACTGTACCCTTCAGGAATGAGCAATACTGCTGGAGCTGCGATATAATTCCAAGTGAAGACGGTGAGGGGCTTGGAAATACATTGAATTTATGTGTGTTCCCAGGCATCTGCTGCCCCATCCTTCTCGATTATAAAGGCCATTTGTAAACCATATATTGTAACATTTCTAAATCAGAACAAAGGACACAACATATTGCAGGATGGTACGGGGATTGGTTACCTCGGTTGGCTGAGTGTTTATTTTCTGATAGAGAGGACAATAGCGTTGGTTGAATTCCCTTGGTAAATTTGCATTTACTGTCAGGGAGGATGCAATCGAAAATCTGGTGGTCTGAACCGAACAAAAAAGAGGACTGTTAGGAAAGACATTTGACGTAGAGAAGTTATACAACCAAGACAGGATGTACACCATTTGAGAATAAGGGACGTGAGGTGAGGTTTATGGAAATTCTGACCACAATGTTCCAAGTCTAATGTTTTGAGGGACCTTACAGCAGAAATGGAGGTTTGTAAATGATAGCCTTTTATTTAGGATTGTGGAGGGGGCGTGCAGGAAGCGCCCAAATACAAGTAATATCAATTGGAAGCGTGGTCACAGGCAAAGTAAAGAACACTTTATGGCTAAAAACCAACATTTGTTGTTGACTTGGTACCGACCGGGATGTGAATTTCCAACGACATTTGACATTTTGCAAGTGCTAAAACCTCGCAAAATGGGTTGGAATAGACCATCGGCAGTAAACCGTATTATGGCGTCATAACTCTAGCCATAACCCTATTGCTTTATTAATACAAGATTTGTTTTGTCCTGTTAAAAACACGGAGGATACCATTCATTTAGAGGCATGCAGTCATAGAGTCATGCAACATGGACACTGCCCCTTCAGCCCAACTGTTACATTCCATCAAGGGTTCCTAAACGGAACTTTCCCAATTTCCTGCGATTGGTCCATATCTCTATAAACCTTTGCAATCTATGTACCCGTCCAAATTGCGTTTACATGTTAGAACTTTACCTGCATCTACCACTTGCTCTGGCAGCTCATATGCGTCACCCTCTGTGTGGAACAGTTGCCCCTCAGGTCACTTTTAAATTGTTTTCCTCTCAGCCTAAACTTCTGCCCTCTTGTTTTGGACTGCTGTACAGTGGGGGGAAAAAAAGACCTTGGCTGTTCACCCATTAAATGCCACTCGTGATTTTATGATATGAGGTACTGGTGTTGGACTATGGTGGACATGTTCAAAAGTCACAAAACACAAAGTTACAATCCAACGGGATTATTTGAAATCAAAAGCTTTCAAAGTGCTGCCCTTTCATCACATGAAGTGATGCAGAGATAGTGCTTTGGAAGGTTGTGATGACAAATAGACCTGTTTAGCTACAACTGGAAGTCATATGACTTTTGACCATGACTTTATAAACATTTATAAGGTCACCCTTCAGCCTCGTACGTTCCAGGGAATAACAGTCCGAGCTTATCGAGTCTCACCTCTTAACTCAATCCCTCCTGCCTTGGGAACATCCTTATAAATATTCTTTGCATCCTACCATTTTAATGACATCTTTCCTGTAGTCTGACCGGAATTGTACACAGTACTCCAAATGTGGTCTCACCAATTATGTTAACATCCATAACATGAAATCCCAAACTCCTGTAATCAATGCTCTGACAGGTGAAGGCAAATGTGACATACGGCCTTCTTCACCAACCAGTCTACCTTTGTCACCACTTTCAATGAACTGTGCCTCTGCGCCCTGAGAAATGTCAACATGCCATTGGTTCTTCCATTAAGTCCTGATCTGGTTTGTCTTAAGAAAATGTAACACTTTGTATTTAAGTAATTTAAACTCCATCTTCCATTCCTCGCACCATTGGCCCAGTTCTCCTCGTAAGGAACCTTCTTGACTTTGTATTTAATTTGGACTGAGTCATGAACAATGTCTCAGATTTTCTCAACAAAAACGTTTGCTTAACCGATGAATAACAGTGAAACAAACACCAGTACTTGAGGCACACAACTGGTCACAACCTCCAGTCTGAACCACAACCTCTATCACCACCCTCTGTCTATGAGCATAAAGCCAAATTTTCTAATTCACTAGTTCTTCTTGCATCCCATTTGTTTCTCATGGTATTATCCAGTCTGCCATGCAGAACCTTGTTAACGGCCTTACCAATGTCCATGTGCACACTGTCTGCCATTCTGTCTTAACCTATCGTCTTGGTCACCCCTCCAAAGATCTCAGTGAAATTAGTGAGACACGATCTCCCACGTGCAAAGTCATGCTGAGTGTCCCTCATTAATCCTTGCCGTTCCAAATGCGGGTTAATATTTTCTCTCAGAATCCCCTCTAATAACTTATCCACCACTGACGTCAGGCTTTCTGTTATATAGTTCCCATGCTTTTGCTTTCAGTCTTTCTTAAATAATGACAAAATACTTGAACCCGCTTTCCTTTTAGCAGTTCATCCGTGGTTGTGCATGTCACAGATATTTCTGCCAGACGCTGCAATTACATTTCGAGAGTCCCACAATATACTAGGATAAACCTAAGCATGTCCCAGGTATTCGTCTACTTTTATGCATTTTAGTGCCTTCAGTATCTCCTTGTCAGTAGTGAGGACTCTTCTCAAGAGATGAATATTGATTTCGCTGAGTTGCTCGCGTCCATGTCTTCCTGCATTCTGACACAATATATTCGTTTGGGACCTCGCCCATCTCCTGTCGTTTCACACATATACGTGACCCTTTCTTTAAGGGGCCCTATTCTCTCCCTAGTTACTTTATCGCCCTTAATATACATGTAAAATCATTTTGGATTCTCCTTAATCTAAATTGCCAAAACTATCTCCTATCCCCTTTATGCTGTACTCGTTTTCCTCTTAGGTATGCCCCTATACCCCGTTTACTCTCAAAGGATTCACTGATCTCAGACATTCACAACTGAAATATGCCTCTTGCTTTTTCTTGACCCAAGCGTTAACATCTCTCCTCAGTCAGCGTTCCCTACTCCTGTCAGCTGTGCCCTTCACACTCACAGGAACATGTTGTCTCTGAACTCTTGTTATGTCACTTGTGAACGCTTCCAATTTGTCAGATGTTCGTTTGCTTGCGAAGAGCCCCACCCAATCAACTGTTGACAGTTTCTATGTAGTAACATCAAAATTGGCAGTACCTTGATTTAGAATTGAACTTGTGCATTAGTTGTATCATTTTCCATTACTATTTTAGGATAATAGAATTACAGTCACTGGTCCAAAATTTCTCATCCACTTGCCTGGCTTATTTCCCAAGAAGTGGTCGACCTTTGCCTCTTCTCTGTACATCCATCTACATATTGATTAAGAAAACATTCTCCCTTGGAAAGGAAGCGTTGCTGCACCCATATCAGTGACATGAGAGGATGAATAATAATCCATACGAATCACTCCATTGATACATTTCTGTTTGAAACAGAATCGTAGAACCATACAACATATCGATAGTCTAATCTGCCAGTTGTACATGCGTGCTGGCTACCTTGAAAGAGACATCGAATTTGTAGCACTTTAAATCGCTTTCACACTGATTATTTTATTTGCAAACTACCCATTCTCTTACTTTTTCAAGGTCAATGTGTTTTCTGTTGTCCCTTGTTTTAAAGCAAGTATTTTACATTCATGCTCAGCTATTGACAGCACTGACAGAGAAAATGCTTTATTCCCACAACAAACCTATAATCATGAATCCATCAATTAAAAATTCTCTGCAACTACAGAAATACGGCAACAGAAAGTGGAGTTGCAGGTCGATAGGATAGTGAAGAAGGTGTTTGATATGCTTGCCTTTATTGGTCACTCCATTGAGTATTGAGTTGAGAGGTCATGTTACGGCTGTACAAAACGTTGGCTAATCTAGTTCTGGAGGACTATCCACAATTCTGGTCTCCCTGCTGAAGGAAGGATGTCGTCAACCCTGAAAGATTTCACCATAGATTAACAAGGATTTTGCCATGAGTGGAGGGTTTGAGCTATCGGGAGAGTCTGAATAAACTGGTGCTATTCAAACTCAGGTTCTTACCAGTTGGCAAGAACAACCTCCAGAGATTCCGGAGAGGTACGTCAACTTGAAAGGATCTTCTCAAGTTTGAAACCCTGTTACACTCCAACTGCTTCTGTCTGTTACTGTGAAACCGAAGTTCAAGAAGCTTGAACGTGGAGAACTGTTAACTCCCTTGCCATTGTTAAACTAAGCTTTTCCGAAACATTTTGGTACATCTGTCTTAACAAAATCTTTCAAAAGAAAACAAGGACAAAATAATCTTTTTAAACGGACATCATTGTCAAACCTCCACCTTCTCAAGCACCAACGAGGATGGGCACTAAGCACTGGATCCAGATAGCGATGCCAAATTCCCATGTAGCGAAGTGCTCCCCACCCCCCGCCCCAGTATTGTAAACACATGAGCATTGTCAAAATCAGTAATAACATTTGAGGTAAACACTGAGTACTGCACTCTCCAACTTCTTCCTTTCCGAAAAAAAAACTAGTCCCTGCAACTACAATTTTGTTTGGAAATTAACGCAGGCCTTTCTGCCAGTACCCCTATCCTGTGAACGATTGAAAAGAAAAGCCAGGAGCCTGCTTCCAGTGAAATCCTGCTATGAAGACAAAAGTTCAAATTTCCATGAAGGGTGCAACTTGTAGATAGGTTTTTGAGTGCAAAGAATGAGGAGCAGTCCATAAAGACAATTAATTTTCTCAGTTAAGGTTTGCAACCTGATGCTCAACCACTGAATGACTTAACTCATTGCCTTCCCCAGTGTGCAGTGAAGGCTGGCCCATTGCATATTTTTTGCAATAAAAAGGAAATCATGATTTGGGAGAGCAGTCTGCAATTGGAGTTAGGCTGGAATCCAATGAGCCGTCGTCTTATCACATGGCAGAACAGGTTCAAAGGAGCAAATCGCCTACTGCTGCTTCTATTTCTTAATGCCTTACTTAGGATTACACAAATCAAGTCAGTTTTATAGTAAGGTTACAGGCATGGCGGGTGAAGGTATTACGTGTACCTTCATTATGTGTACAAGGCAAAACAGGAAGAATCACTGCCTCGGCATCTACACATATTTGAAGATCATAAAATTAAATATGCAGTTCGATATGGTTAAAAAAATCCCTTAGAACATACGAAGGAGAAGGTTTCGCTGATTAATTGGTTCGGTGTAAAGAGATGGTGGAGAAAAGATTCTTTTTCACACAGTTTCCAGGATTCTTGCTCAATTTGATATAAATGTGCTGATTTGGCTGTACCAGTAGAGGGCGCAGTTAATAGACAGGCCCAACTCTCGTCTCATTTTCTACTGTCAGCTGGATGGAATAAAACAAGCAAGTATTATTTTCATTCATTCAAGAGACAGTGACAGTCAGTAAGTATGCAAGCATATTATTGCCCATCCGGAGCTGACATGGTGTCAATGATATGCAGTAGTCTCTGGTCTTGCAGAGACACCCACAGTGCTATTGAGAAGGTCGGTCAAAGACTGTATCCTTCAGGAATGAGCAATACTGCTGGAGCTGCGATATAACTCCAAGTGAAGACGGTGAGGGGCTTGGAAATACATTGAATTTATGTGTGTTCCCATGCATCTGTTGCCCCATCCTTCTCGATTATAGAGGCCATTTGTAAACCATATATTGTAACATGTCTAAATGAGAACAAAGGACACAACATATTGCAGGATGGTACGGGGACTGGTTACCTCGGTTGGCTGAGTGTTTATTTTCGGATAGAGAGGACAATAGCTTTGGTTGAATCTCCTTGGGAAATTTGCATTTACTGTCAGGGAGGATGCAATCGAAAATCTGGTGGTCTGAACCGAACAAAAAAGAGGACTGTTAGGAAAGACATTTGACGTAGAGAATTTGTACAACTAAGACACGATGTATACTATTTGAGAATGAGGGACGTGAGGTGAGGTTTATGGAAATTCTGACCACAGTGTTCCAAGTCTAATGTTTTGAAGGACCTTACAGCAGAAATGGAGGATTGTAAATGATAGCCTTTTATTTAAGATTGTGGAGGGGGCATGCAGCAAGCACACAAATGCAAGTAATATCAATTGGAAGCGTGGTCACAGGCAAAGTAAAGAACACTTTTACAGAATATGGCTAAAAACCAACATTTGCTGTTGACTTGGTACCGACCGGGATGTGAATTTCCAATGACATTTGACATTTTGCAAGCTCTAAAACCTCGCAAAATGGGTTGGAATAGACCATCGGCAGTAAACCGTATTATGGCTTCATAACTCTAGCCATAACCCGATTGCTTTATTAGTACAAGATTTATTTTGTCCTGTTAAACACACGGAGGATACCATTCATTTAGAGGCATGCAGTCATAGAGTCATGCAACATGGAAACTGCCCCTTCAGCCCAACTGTTACATTCCATCAAGGGTTCCTAATCGGAACATTCCCAATTTCCCGCGATTTGTCCATATCTCTATAAACCTTTGCAATCTATGTACCCGTCCAAATTGCGTTTACATGTTAGAACTGTACCTGTATCTACCACTTGCTCTGGCAGCTCATATGCATCACCCTCTGTGTGGAGAAGTTGCCCCTCAGGTCACTTTTAAATTTTTTTCCAGCCACCCTAATCTTCTGCTCTCTTGCTTTGAACTCCTGTACAGTGGGGAAAAAAAAGACCTTGGCAGTTGACCCTTGAAATGCCACTCATGGTTTTATGATATGGAGGTACTGGTGTTGGACTATGTTGGACATCTTCAGAATTCACAAAACACAAAGTTACAGTCCAATGGGATTATTTAAAATTATAAGCTTTCAAAGTGCTGCCCTTTCATCAAATGAAGTGATGTAGAGGTACTGCTCTGGAAGGTTGTGATGTCAAATAGATCTGTTTAACTACAACTGGAAGTCATGTGACTTTTGGCCATGACTTTATAAACATTTATAAGTTCACCCTTCAGCCTTGTACGCTCCAGGGAATAACAGTCTGAACTTAGCGAGTGTCTCCTCTTCACTCAATCCCTCCTGCCTTGGGAACATCCTTATAAATGTTCTTTGTCCCCTACCATTTTAATGACATCTTTCCTGTCGTCTGAACGGAATTGTACACAGTACTCCAAATGTAGCCTCAACAATTATGTTAACATCCATAACATGAAATCCCAAACTCTTGTAATCAATTCTCTGACAGATGAAGGCAAGTGTGACAAACGGCCTTCTTCACCAACCAGTCTACCTGTGACACCACTTTCAATGAACTGTGCATTTGCGCCCTGAGGCATGTCAACATACCTTTGGGTTCTTCCATTAAGTCCTGATCTGGTTTGTCTTAAGAAAATGCAACGCTTTGCATTTAAGTAATTTAAATTCCATCTGCCATTCTTTGCATCATTGGCCCAGTTCACCTCGTATGGAACCTTCTTGACCTTGTATTTAATTTGGAGTTGTTCACACACTCATGAACGATACCTTAGACTTTCTCAACAAAAATGTTTACTTAACTGATGAATAACAGTGAAACAAACACCAGTACTTGAGCCACGCAACTGGTCACAACCTCCTGTCTGAACCACAACCTCTATCTCCACCCTCTGTCTATAAGCATAAAGCTAAGTTTTCCAATTGGCTAGCTCTTCCTGCATCCCATTTGTTCTCATGGTATTATCCAGTCTGCCATGCGGAACCATGTTAAAGGCCTTGCCAATGTCCATGTGCACAATGTCTGCCATTCTGTCTTAATCTACCGTCTTGGTCACCCCTCCAATGATCTCAGTCAAATTCGCGAGACACGATCTCCCACGTGCAAAGTCATGCTGAGTGTCCCTCATTAATCCTTGCCGTTCCAAATGCTCGTGGATCTTTTGTCTCAGAATCCCGTCTAATAAATTGTCAACCACTGACGTCAGGCTTACTGTTATATAGTTCTCAGGTTTTTCCTTACAATCTTTCTTAAATAATGACAAAACATTTGAACCCTTCAGACTTTTAGCAGTTCACCCGTGGTGTCCATGTCACAGATATTTCTGCTAGAGGCCGCAATTACATTTCTGGAGTACCACAATATACTAGGATACATCTGAGCATGGCCCAGGGATTCGTCTACTTTTATGCATTTTAAGGCCTTCAGTACCTCCTTGTCAGTGATGTGGACTCTTCTCAAGAGATGAATATTGATTTCGCTGAGTTGCTCGCGTCCATGTCTTCCTGCAGTCTGACACAAAATATTCGTTTGGGACCTTGCCTATCTCCTGTCGTTTCACACATATATGTAACCCTTGCTTTCAGGGGCCCTGTTCTCTCCCTAGTTACTTTTTCGCCCGTAATATACATGTAAAATCATTTTGGATTCTCCTTAATCTAAACTGCCAAAACGATCTCCTATCCACTTTATGCTGTACTCGTTTTCCTCTTCAGTCTGCCCCTCTATCCCCTTTACTCTCAAAGGATTCACTGATCTCAGATGTTCGTAACTGAACTCTTGCTTTTTCTTGACCAGAACGTTCACATCTCTCCTGAGTCAACGTTCCCTACTCCTGTCAGCTGTGCCCTTCACTCTCACAGGAACATGTTGTCTCTGAACTCTTGTTATGTCACTTGTGAACGCTTCCAATTTGTCAGATGTCCTTTTGCTTGCGAAGAGCCCCACCCAATCAACTGTTGACAGTTTCTATGTAGTAACATCAAAATTGGCCTTACCCTGATTTAGAATTAAACTTGTGCATTAGTTGTATCAGTTTCCATTACTATTTCAGGAGAATAGAATTATAGTCACTGGTCCAAAAGCTCTCATCCATTTGCCTGACTTATTCCCCAAGAAGTGGTCGACCTTTGCCTCTTCTCTGTACATTCATCTACATATTGATTAAGAAAACATTCTCCCTTGGAGAGGAAGCGTTGCTGCACCCATATCAGTGACATGAGAGGATGAATAATAATCCATACGAATCACTCCATTGATACAGTTCTGTTGGAAACAGAATCGTAGAACCATACAACATATCGATAGTCTAATCTGCCATTTGTACATGCGTGCTGGCTACCTTGAAAGACACATCGAATTTGTAGCACTTTAAATCACTTTCACACTGATTATTTTATTTGCAAACTCCCCATTCTCTTGCTTTTTCAAGGTCAATGTGTTTTCTGTTGTCCCTTGTTTTAAAGCAAGTAGTTTACATTCATGCTCAGCTATTGACAGCACTGACAGAGAAAATGCTTTATTCCCACAATAAACCGAGAATCATTAATCCATCAATTAAATAGTCTCTGCAACTACAGAAATACGGCAACAGAAAGTGGAGTTGCAGGTCGGTAGGATAGTGAAGAAGATGTTTGATATGCTTGCCTTTATTGGTCACTCCATTGAGTATTGAGTTGAGAGATCATGTTACGGCTGTACAGAACATTGGCTAATCTAGTTCTGGAGGACTATCCACAATTCTGGTCTCCCTGCTGAAGGAAGGATGTCGTCAACCCTGAAAGTTTTCACCAAAGATTAACAAGGATTTTGCCATGAGTGGAAGGTTTGAGCGATCGGGACAGTCTGAATAAACTGGTGCTATTTTCCTTGGTTCATTGGAAACTGAGGGCTGAACTTTTAGAGGTTTATAAAATCATTGGGGGCATGGACAATGTGAACACTCAAGGTATTTCCCTGAGTTAGAGGAGTCCAAAAACGGAGGGCATACTTTTAAGGTCAGAAAGATTTGAAAGGAACAAATGGGGCAACAGTTTCACTCAGACAGGTGGTGCCTATTTGGACTGAGCTCCACAGGAAGTGGTGGAGGCTGGCACAATTGCAACATTTAAAGAGCATCTGGATGGGTATATGGATAGGAACCGTTTAGAGAGATATGGGCATAAAATTGGCACATGGCACTAGATTCATTTAGGTTATCTGGTCAGCATTGCGAAGTTGGGCTGAAGGGTCTGTTCCTGTGCTGTACTTTCCACGACTCCAGAACTCTTGCTGTCGGATTGTTCATTGCAGTCATGAATTTTCTACCATTTTCAATATTTACAATTCTTCATAATTGTGATAATTTCAATAAAAGTGACACTATCAAGGGCACGATTTATAATTGCAAAGGCTGTGCACTGGCACAAAACAGATCTCTGACTGATTCAGTGATTTGTGAAGAATGACCATGGCTTCATGATGTACTTTCTCAGTTCCCCTTATAACCAGGCCAACGGTTTAAGCTATAGCATTTAAAAGTCTCCTGTCCCTTTACATATTTGTTCTGAAACCTCAAAGTTCATATATTTCAAATTCCTTTGCAAATTATTCGCAAAAGAAACAAAAAAAAATGTACTTTCCTTCATGTCACAGAGCAATGTTTGTGTGTTTTCTTGTGCTTGGTCTCGATAACCACCCATGTTTTCGAATACATCAACCATGATTTTGTGCCGGACCACATTTTGACATCTGCTTTCCACTGTTCACCTCCTTCAGCAACCTCCTCGTTTAGAATGTGAAACATGAAGCAGAATTAGACCATTCAGTCTATCGAATCTGTCCCGCTATTCAGTGAGACCATGGCAGATCTGATAAACCTGGGTTTCAATTTCCTGACTTTTCCTTTTACCAACTGATTCCTTTACTGAATAAAAATCTCTCCGTCACTGCCTTGAATATTTTAAATAACCCAGCATCGACCGCCCTCTATGATAAGAAATTCAACAGATTCACAATCTTTTCATAGAACAAATACCTCACCACATCTACGTTAAATAGGTGAATCCTTACACTGATTGTTTCCCACAAGGGGAAACAGTTTCTCCAAATCTCTTGCTGATTACAATTGGTATGATAAGATCGCCTTTCATTATTCTCAACTGCTTGGCTCAAACTTTTAATTATGTTTATTTAAAAAAACTTCATAATCTGTGAGTAGCCGAATGAAATTTGTCTGGTCTCCATCCAGTGTCAAAATATATTTCGACAGATAACGGGACCAAAATTTGTTCACGGTTTTCCAGCCGTTATTTGATTATTAGCTTCTACAGTTTCAGAAGGCCTCTTTCCACAGCTCATGAGGAAGATGACCAAATCTGAGTTAATTTGCAGGTGCCGATACTTTTAAAGTGAGACAGGTTTTGTCCCCAATTTGCATAATGTCCTACTTATGGAAAGAAGAATTGAGAAGTTAGTCATTCACCAAGCCTTACCTAAAAATAACAACGAATTAATTATTATGTATGCTGTCATCATTTCTGCTGGATTCCAGATAATGTGAGAGCGATTGTTCTTCATACTAATATCGCAATTGATCAAATAGGAAGTCAATGATACCGATCAAAATTGGAGTCACTGAGAATCAGGTGAAAAATAGATGCTTTGCGCCATTCCCAGCAAATGGAAAATGTTTGTAGTTTTGGAGATCAGTAATCTCAGCGCCAGGACATCTCGACTGAAGTTCTTCAGAATAATCTTGGCTGACCTATCTTCATCTGTTTCATTGATAACCTCCCTATACCTTAAGATCAGGAGCAGGGATGTTCACTGATGATTGTACAACGTTCAGCACTATTCATAACTCTTGAAATACTGAAGCAGTCCATGTTTAAATGCACCACGATCTGGATCCATAGCACATTTTGGGCTGACAATTGTCAGCGTAAGTTCTTGCCACACGAATATCTGGCATTGATTGTCAGCAATAACATTACCCGGAGAAATTAAATGGTATTAACTTTACAGGATCACCCAGTGTCGACAACCTGATTGTCACCATTGACCAGAACCTGAACTGCTCGAGTCATACAAGTAGAGTCGCATCAAGAACTGGTCAGTGGCCAGAAGTTTGATTCACTAACTATAGGATGGTGCTTTGCCTCCTTGGAAGGGAATGATATTATGATGTGGGTGCGGAATTCCTTCTTGGGAAGATGGTACTCTCAGACGTCACTGTCTGTATTGGTGCTAACAACATAGGCAAGAAGAAGACTGAAGGCCTGAAGACAGATTTCAGCGAGTCAAAAATGAAATTGAAAGACAGATTCTCAAAGGTAGTAATCTTAGGATTTCTGCCTGCCACGTATCAATGGGTAAAAAAGCAGAAGGAGTGATTGGTTCAAAACGTTTTGAAGAGCAGGTGTAGGAAAAGGCGCTTTGGATTTCTGAGGAATTAGAATGGATTCTCCGGCAGGTTGAGTCAGTGTTATCTGAACCTGCTACATCTTCACTGGTCAGTCTTTTCAGATGCTGGAGATCAGGATCGAGAAGTGTGGTGATGGAAAAACACAGCCAGTCCAGCAGCATCAGAAAAGCAAGAGAGTAGATTTTTCGAACATGAGCACTTAATCAGATGAAGAGCTCATGCTCAAAACGTCGACTCTCCTGTTCCTCGGATTCTGTCTGACCGGCTGCACTTTCACCGCACCACACTTTCTGACGATTTCAGTTTCTGATTAATTGTAACTCACAGAGTGTTGGCAGATGGATAATTCAGTGACTGAAAAACCATTGGGTATGAAGTGGCAATAGCTAGATGTCTTGTAATGTCGTTGTTCATTGGATGGATCTCAGAGCATTTGAAATCCACCAAAAGTACCAGCAAATTCGGTGAAAATATCATTTGATAATTGATTCCGTGTTGAATGAGGCAGAGGTGCAATTTAGACACGAATACTTTTATACAAGTATTTGATGCATATATATGTACATTTCTCTCTGCATGTGTGTATATAGAGTCATAGAGTCATAGAGATGTACAGCATGGAAACAGATCCTTCGGTCCAACCCGTCCACGCCGACCAGATATCTCAACCCAATCTAGTCCCACCTGCCAGCAACCGGCACATATCCCTCCAAACCCTTCCTATTCATATACCCATCCAAATGCCTCTTAAATGTTGCAATTGTACCAGCCTCCAACACTTCCTCTGGAAGCTCATTCCATACACGTACCACCCTCTGCGTGAATAGCTTGCCCCTGAGGCCTCTTTTATATATTTCTCCTCACACCCTAAAGCTATTCCCTCTCGTTCTGGACTCCGCAACACGAGGGAAAAGACTTTGTCTATTTATCCTTTCCATGCCCCTCATAATTTTGTAAGCCTCTACAAGATCACCTCTCAGCCTCTGACGCTCCAGGGAAAACAGCCCCAGCCTTTTCAGCTTCTCCCTATAGCTCAGATCCTCCACCCCTGGCAACATCCTTGTAAATCTTTTCTGAACCTTGTCAAGTTTCACAAAATCTTTCCGATAGGAAGGAGACCAGAATTGCACGCAATATTCCAACAGTGGTCTAACCAATTTCCTGTACAGACGCAACATGACCTCCCAACTCCAGTCGTCAATACTCTGACCAATAAAGGAAAGCATACCAAACGCCTTCTTCACTATCCTCTCTACCCGTGACTCCACTTTCAAGGAGCTATGAACCTGCACTCCAAGGTCTCTTTGTTCAGCAACACTCCCTAGGACCTTACCATTAAGTGTAAAAGTCCTGCTAAGATTTGCTTTCCCAAAATGCAGAATCTCACATCAATCTGAACTAAACTCCATCTTCCACTTCTCAGCCCATTGGCCAATCTGGTCCAGATCCTGTTGCAATCTGAGGTAACCAACTTCGCAGTTCACTACACATCCAATTTTGGTGTCATCTGCAAACTTACTAACTGTACCTCTTAGACTCGCATCCAAATCATTTATGTAAATGATAAAATGTCGAGGGCCCAGCACTGATCCTTGCGGCACTCCACTGGCCACAGACATCCAGTCTGAAAAACAACCCTCCACCACCACCCTCTGTCTTCTACCTTTGAGCCAGTTCTCCCTGTATTCCATGAGATCTAACTTTGCTAATCAGTCTCCCACAGAGAACCTTGTCAAACGCCTTTCTGAAGTCCATATATATCACACCTACTGCTCAGCCCTCATCAATCTTCTTTGTTACTTCTTCAAAATACTCAGTCAAGTTCGTGAGACATGATATCCCACACACAAAGCCATGTTGATTATTCCTAACCAGTCCTTCCCTTTCCAAATGCAAGTACTTCCTGTCCCTCACGATTCTCCTCACTTCTGTCTCCTCCAGTTTGGTCGGTACCTTAGATCCATTGACTTATGCTGAAATAGAGACATTGAGGCCTACAAAACAGTAAAAGTCCAGTTTCCTCCAACTTGGGCTGAAGAGTGGTTTATCTATCGTTTCTCTCCCTCAACGGCTACAACATATTTTCAGCAATTAGGATTTACATATTCACACAATGCTCAAGGTGAAGTCTACCAAAGTTGCTTTACAAATAAGTCAACACTTCACTACTCCTGCATTCAAATCCTCTTGTGATGAAAACTAAACTTCTATCAACCTTTCTAATTGCTTGCTGCAAGCGGATGTTAGCCTCAGTGCATAATTGGGAAGGGCACCCAAGGCCTTTTGTTCCTCTTCTTTTACAACCTTTCAGAGTTTGACAAATATTAAGCTCATTGCTTCTTCCCATAAGAGTGGGTAATCTCTTATTTTCCCAGGATACTTTCAATCTGCTCTTCCCGATCATTGTTTTAACATGAATTACCTTAACCTCGTGGGCGATTTTACTTCGTGCCTCCAGGAACCGGATCAAATGTTTTGTGTGCATGATTAATATTCTTTTGACCTTTTCTGAATATTTTATTTTTTATGTCTGTGAAATACTTGGTTTCATTTTCTTTGAGCTGTCAGAGAAAAAAAAATCCCCTGACATCGTCAATTTGATACATAACATTCCAGGAAAAGAAAACTTCCTTCATGTTACAGAAAGGTGTTGGTCTGATCAACCATTTTAGACCATCTGGAGATGTCAGCCGTGATATCGATACTTTGCACCCTTCGTTATTTCCTGTATGCTGTTTATCTCAGTCCACACATTCCAATTTTACATGGTTGAGCACAATCTTGACCAGAGACATTTATTTTAATCAAGAGTCTGGAACCTGCTTTACGCTGAAAGGGGCTTCGCTCGTATTTTTTAATTTTTTTTTACTTTGCGGATTTTAAACAAATAATATTCAATAAGTATAGACTCCTCAAAAGTTCAATTGCCTGATGCAGATGAGTACTTCCATTAGTGCAGTTGGATTGTCATTCTTTGTTCAATAGTGAGGAACAGTTGTTAATCTGTCAATAAAAGTTGTATCTCTAAAGTCAGACAACTATTGAGAACCTGTATTTTATCATAGAAACCTGGTTGTTGTAAAACATCGTCAAGCTTCGAGACTGCAAAATACTGATCAATTTCTGCACGATGAGCTCGGATCAGCCACCTGTGAGTTTCCAATAAATTGTAGCATGTATTTGCATAATACAAGTTATTGTGCTGATCAATATTTCATATTTAAATTCAATGTTCTGCTGTGCCATTTATTTGCAATACTTTTAGGAATTTGTCAAGATTAATATTCATTGCCATAATTCTACTAAAGATGATGCTTGTACACTTACACAATTACTGAATGATGTTGATTGTGTTTGAACTCCGAAACACATCACAGATCTTTTTTTTTGTTTTGAACATCTGTTTTACAGGATGGTATGGCAGAACTGGGATGCCTATCAAGCAGATTTCTAATGCATTTCCTAATTTACTCGATACAACGATTAATTGCTTTGAGAGCAAATTCTGGCTGAGACACTGAGCTGCAATCTGAATTAGTGGAGTCCTGTGTAACTTGATTTCTCAGCTCTATCTGCAACAAATAACTGTAAACCAGATTGCAATTGACTTAAAGTGAACTTAGTTGCGAGGGACATAAGACACAACAACTTCGTGGCGTCAAGAAATATGTGAAAGTACTGGACACAGCAAAGGCTATTTTTGCTGCCAAAGTCCATGCAGTAGTTAGAAATTTAAATGCTCCACATCTTTCCAGTACAAGCGCTTCCAGTACAACTACATTGCTGTCAACGTCCAGCATCACTGAACCCTGCCCAGGAATAAAGGGCAATAGCAAAAACAGAAAATAGCCCAGCAGTTGACTGCGGGTAGTCATTATAAACAAAAGGAGGGCAATCTCAGTGATACGGGGAATTCAGTGAGTGTAATGGTATCAAGTGGTGATGGCAAGATTCTTTCTTGTTGCAGATGGCTACTGGCTGACCATGTGAGATGCTAATATTTGTCATTTCTGAGCCTAACCCTAGGGATTTTCCAGGTCTTCCTGCATTTGGCCACGTATGCCTTTCGTTTCTGAGGAGTTGTGAATTGTATTGAATATTGTGTCTTCTTTAGAAAAATCACACTTCTGATCTGAAGATGATAAATGAGGCAGCTGAAGATGGTTGAATATATGACATTTCTTTGAGTATTTCCAACAGAGATGTTCTGGAGCTGAAATATCTGACATCCAATATCCACAGCGATCCCTCCTTTGCAATAGGTATGAATGGAACCAGTGGAGAGTTTTGATTCTGATCGATTTCAGTTTTGTTCGGGTTTCTTCACTCTACACACGATCAACTGTGGCATTGATGTGAAGTATTCATTCTTCTGCTTCACCTCTGGAATTCGGCTCATTTGTCCATATTTGAAACAAGACTGCTCTAACTTCAAAATCTAGGCAGCCTTGGCAGAAGTCATACTGACTGCAAAGTCTTTGGTTCTTTTTAACTCTGCTGAAGAGCCGTACCATCACATTTCCAGTGATCAAAATTTTACTGATTGGGTAATAATTGTTCGGAACGGATAAAGAAATAACGAGGCAATGTTCATCATTGCTGTTTAGATGGCATTATTGCAGCTTTACCAGATAAACCTGGCTCGAGGGACAACAGGTTTTGCAAAATAAACTTTGAGTACATTTTGAGGAACGTTGTAAGTTCTCATTGAATTATCTGGAGCTGTCAAATATTTGATGGTATGATGAAGAATGAATCGAAACTGAAGACAGGCATGTTCGATTTCTGGGGCCTCTGCCAGAACAGAAATTTAAGAAGATTACAGACCACCTTCTGAAGGGCAAGAAGGAATGAACAATAAGTTCTAGCCCAACCGGGTTATACATATCCCATGAATTAATCAATTATGAAATAGCAGCACTCCAATTTTCAATGCACATATTTACTTTGGCAGAAATAGACAGGGTGTGCTTGGGATGACAATAAGCTACAAGTTTCCTTCCAAGCTTAGACTAATATCATGTCGAATTTTAAGAAGCTGAATTGGAACTTTCTGGCAAAGTTCCTGATAGTATGAAGTGATTCAAGAAGATGTCAGTCCATTATCTTATCAGGAGTAATTTGGAACTGTCGCCAAAACAGGACGGACCGTTCTCACTCTTTTATAAATGTAGAGCTGCATTATCAATGGAAAGAAAACGCTTCTTACTCGATCTAAAGGAAGTTACGTAGCCGATGTACAGCTCGTGATAACTGAGATTCATTCTTCCCATTAGGTATTGATTTTTGGCAAATTCTCAGTTGTTATAAATTCAAAATATTGTTCCGGATGGTAACTGATGTGAGGAACATTAGTTACTGATTTTACGGGAGCGGGAAGGTGAAGGCAATAAGAGACAAGAAACGAGCTAGTTCCTTCTTTTAGTTCCCTTATGATACAGAAATATTGGGCCATTTGTGGCATCGGGGCGAACCCGACTGTATGTTGCGGTGAACACTGCATTTATTGATTGGCTGAACTGTAGTTATTATTTGTGTTTAGAAAAGTTTAACATTTGAAACGGTGATGATGTATTTCGTAAACTGCAGTTTTTTGGTTTGTTTAATAGCAGTCTTTTATCAAATATATCAAGTCGTTTGTATGAAGTAATAAGGGTCGTTAAATCTACAACAGAGCTTACATTGATATGAGTGTTCCCCGTCTCATGCCGGCGACAGAGCTTCACAAACAATGACTATTCTTGGAGGTTAAACAGTAAAACATACATAGTAGATACATTGTTTTAGTCTCAACAACAAATTCTAAATATTATTTCCTGATACATTTGTTGATGCATTCCATGTTTAATATTCTTCCAGCACCACCCAGAATTCATATTGCATTCAAAATTGCTCACATCTAGCACTATTATGAATTCTAAGCGTTACTAAACAACCATCAAAACAACCTGGTGTGGATTCTGGTGTGGAGAGCAATTTATGTGCATTCTGGCAAAAATGTGACACTTCTTCATCGACATGTTTTGTGGACTAATATAACTTTAGGGTTATGTGTGTGCTTTATGACAGTATGAATAAGTTCTAGTGGAAGATAGAGGAAATTTAGAGAGATTTGAGAACTCCAAACTGACTGCAATCACAATACTGTAAAAGAGTCTGCGAAGTGTGTCAATATTAATCTGTAAAACCTTTAGACGTGTGGTATTAATAAGTTCATTTATAATACTCGATCTGCTCCATCATTCGAGCATTGCTGACATGCCTCTCAACCCCATTCTTCTGCCTTCTCTCCATAACCTTTGATTCCCTTCCTAATCAAGAAACTAAATCTGCATTAAATACACTCAATGATCTAGACTCCACAAACCTCTGTGACGTGGAGTTATACCCTTCTGTTGAATAAATTCCTCTCCATCTCAATTTTGAAGGATCGTCCCTTCACTCTGAGGATATGCCCTCGGGTTGAAGTCTGCTGTGCGAGTAAAATTATCTTCTGCTTATCCGCTGTATATAGGTTTATCAGTATTCAGTCAGATTAAATGACACTGCACTCTTATTCTTCTAAACTGCATTGCGCTCAAAGGTAGAAGCTTCAACTGATCCTCATAAGATAAGCCTGGTATCCAGTGGATCATTTTTGTAAAGCCTCTGTGGACTCCCTCCAATGCCACACGTCCTTCCTTAGATAGGAGTCCAAAACTGCTCACAATAATCCACATGTGCTCCTTATCGACCCTTATACAGTTGGATTTCCAACTCGCATCATGCTTCAAGTTTCAGAAGTCCACCCCCATTTAGGAAATATTTCTCACATTTATCCTTCCAAACAAAATTCATAACCTTATATTTCCCCACATGATGTTCCATCTACCACTTCTTTGCTAATCCCCCCGACATTCGAAATCCTTCAGCACAATCCATTTCCTCAGCATTTCTTGTCCCTCAAACTATCATTGTATAATCTGCGACGTTGGCAACAATGCCCTCAGTTCCTTCGTTTAGATCATTTATGCATAAAGTGAATAGTTGTCGTCCCAACGCTGACCCTGTAGAAATCCAGTAGTCACTGGCTGTCATCCTGAAAATGACCTCTTTATCCCCACATTTTTTCTTCTGCCAGTCAGCCAATTCTCCAGTTATGTCAGTGAGTGATGCCAAAAACTATGGCTCTTATTTTATTTAGCAGGTCTCCGTTCTTGTCAAAATCAAAATACATCGTGTTTACAGGGTCTCCTTTGTCTTACTTGATGGTTGCCTCCTCAAATAATTTTTTTCAGATTTGTGAGGCATGGCTTCCCAAGGACGAAGCTGAAACAACCCTATTTAACCAACCCACGCAAGTGTTCTGCAATCTCACGTTGAATAATGGACACGAAAATCTTACTAACGACCGAGGATAGGCTAACCAGCCTAAATGTCACAGCTTTTGAGTTAACTAATTCGTTGCAAGAAACCGGACATTAACAGATTACCATTTATCTCTTTCTTAGATAAGCTTTCTTAGAGAAGCAATTTAAAAGGACAAAGCCCTGATGGCTTTAATGAGAACAAAGAACAAAGAAAATGTACAGTCCAGGAACCGGCCCTTCAGCTCTTACCCTGAGCTGATCCAAATCTATTGTCTAAACCTGTCGGCCAATTCCTAAGCATCAGTATCCCCCTGCTCCCCACCTACTCACGCATCTGTCCAGACACATCTTAAATGAATCTACCATGCCTGCCTCTATCAATTCTGCCAGCAATGCCTTCCAGACACCCACTGCCCTCTGTATAAAGTACTTGCCGCATGTATCCCCCTTAAACAGTTCAGTTCTCTCTTTGAAAGCATGACCTCTCGTATCGGAAAAACCTTGCCTTTATCTACCCTGTCTATACCCTTCATGACCTTGTAAACCTCAATCAGGCCCCCCATCAATCTCCTTTTTTTCTAATGAAAACAATCCTTACGTTCTCAACCTCTGTTAAAAGCTAGAACCGTACCAGGCAACATCCTCGTAAACCTTGTCTGCACCCTCGCTGATACATCCTATACCCTGGAACATCTAGATGCCAATCATGACCTTCTTTCAACCAAGTCTCTATGATTGCAATACGTCATTTTCACAGGCACCAATACAAGTCCTAAGTTTATCTACCTTACACACTATACTCCTTGCATTAATGCAGATACACTTCAGGCCACCAGTTCTTTTGTATTCATCTGTTATCTGCCTACTCTTCCACTTATTAATGTTTCCTTTCTGATTCTTAAATCTCTAGTATCCACATCACTGTCTAATTGTCTTCTCTTCTGGTTTCCACCACGCCTGGCACATTAGTTTAAAACCTCCCCAACAGTACTAGCAAAAACTCCCCCAAGGACATTTGTTCCAATCTGTTTCAGATGTAGACAGTCCATTTTGTAATCGTCCCACCATCCCCAGAACCGGTCCCAATGTCCAACAAATCTGAACCCCCTCCCTCCTACACCAACCCGAAAGCCACGTGTTCATCCTGCCTATTTTTCATTTCTACGCTGGCTATCAAGTCACACGTGCCTTGTGTAGTTTCAGAATATTCTCCTGAAACATTGGAAACAACGGATCAGACTAAATTCGATAGAAGGCTGATTTTCAGACCTGGTTTACTTAAGAAGCTATTATTGAGGAAAACTCAACAAATAATGAGTGAATACCATAAAATGAATCATTGGGATGCAGGATAAAAGTTAAGACACACTAATCAGTAATAAAACTGATTATTATCATGATGTTAATAAAGTACAACATTCTCACATGCAGAGATATCTGGCTATCAGAATGCATAAACCACAGACGGCTGAGAGCCAGTTACGGACATCAGTCAAGAAAGTTAAATGAAATTGATGTGTTTTTGTGACAGCAGTGCACTGCAACAGTATAACGGCTTTTGTTATACAGGGCATTGCTAAGGTAAAAATCAGATATACATTGGACAGTGTTGGTCACTGTGCTTATGGAAATGTTAATGAGAAAGAAGAGAAAACAGGGGAGCGAGGCGAGGTCTGTACATTCTGGAGTTAAGCAGAGACAGAAGTCACTTAATTGAAGCATATGGAGTGCTGAGGAAACTAGTCGGGGTCGATGATGAAAGATTGCTTCCTTTTTGGGGGAATAGAGAAAAAAAATCATAGTTTTAACACAAGGACTCGACCATTTCAGACAGACATGAAAGGGAAAAGATCGCATATATATTTGTGAGTCTTTGGAATGCTCTTCCACAAAGACAGAGAAATCAGAACGGTATGAAATATTTACAAGGAAAGGTAAATGAAGTTTTGATTTCAAGGGGACGAAACATTGTTCAGGATGAAGGAATGTGGAGTTGAGGCAAGTTTCAGATCAGCCATCATCTTCTTGAATGCTGTAGCAGGGAGAGAAATGCGGCGCGGGGGGTGGGGGGCATTCTTGTTGCCTCTTCTGAAGATATAAACGGATAATAATCAGGAAGAAATTTGATATTACTCAGTTTCAGCCAAGCAGCCTCAAGAACTTCGATTCCCTCCCCTCCACCTCCACATGGCAAACAGCATGCGATGATGCTGAATGTGTTTGCATTAAAAACGGGCAAATAGAATACACTGAAAATGCTAAACAAAGTTAGCAATGTCTGAGAAGAGCTGAACAAAGTTAAGAGTTCACGCCATGTGTTTTAATCGGAGCCATCTGATGAAATATCATGATATGAAACTCCAACCCTGGTAAACGTTTCACAGCATCATAACGCTGTCTGCGAGGGTGTGCCAACTTCCCCCGGCAAAGATTTTACATTTAAACGTATATGCACGGCTCCTGTTTCCAGCTTATGCAATCTCTCGAAGTTCTCTTTCTCGATGCAAACATTTTCTGCCTGTTCATAATTCAAACGCACTAAATATGGACCAACAATTGCAGTGCTTTGAACAAAGAAAGCTCATTTTCCATGTAATCATCATATTAATCTTTCCACGTCAGTCAACATTCTATACAACCGTTGGTGCAAGCTTTGAAATCACTGCACACAAACTCTTTGGTGGAGTCAAATGCTGATCTGTGATATAGTGTTGGGATTTATCATTTGCACCATTTTGAATTGATTTAACAAGCAGGAACTGGAATTTCATTTGACTCTTTGTGCAATTCTACCAAGCTCTAACGTTATGCTCAAAAAGAAGCCTTCCTCAACGTAATAAAGCACTTTATTTCTTTTAATTATTGAAATTAATTCATTTAATAATTAAATGCATATCGAATCCTCTTTTGATTAACAAGTGCCAAAAACATTTTACACTTGCTCCTGAGTTCTGTCTACTGCTTCTAAACTAAATCACACCAATCTATCAATATCACTTTGGTCTTCTGAATTGCGAGCCATATTTGCAGTTGAAAAGAACATTCAAGTTTCAGCACCACCATCTCGAAGATTATACAGAAATGGATGATGTCAACGTGTCGAGAAGCTTCTATCCATTTTTAAACAGGCTGAATTCCGTCTCTTTTTCGTGTTTTTGTGTTCTGAATTCTTGAATTGACTTCCACTGACCAGTTTCAAATTATGAATTCTGCAAAATCTGTACTTACTTTCATAGCTACTAACAGTCAAAGACTTTCAAATATTGACACACATTTCATACGGAATGTTCAAGGAACGAGAGACGCCATTTAAAGCTGATGTTTCTAATTTTATGGTTCTAGCGAGCATTGCATGCATACATTAGACTGCGTGGCCACTCGGTTGTCAGAGGTCACCATGTGTGGGTTTCAGTCTTAATTATTTAATTATTTGTTCATGAATTCGCTGCCTGAACTTGGCAAATCTTCATGGATGTGAAATTAAAATATCACCAAGTTAAACACAAGGAAGTAAGCACATGCTGTTAATCTCTCTATTCTCAATTGATGCAGGTTTCCATGATCTGATGTTGGTTCGTCTGCATAAACCTCAGCACATCACGAGACGTGAGTTAGAATCTCCGTGATTGGTTTCTCGCTCCCCATGATGCAAATGAACAGAGCCTCCCGAGGTTTATAACGTTGGTGCTCCGACACACACTGTTACACAGAACAGGTTTTAATTCCAGCATTGGTTGCGTATGAAGTTCTGTTTGCTGGTGCAGAAACAATGAATATTTTCTTGTTTTCGTGCCTTTTATCCTGGTTACCAAGTAAGTATTGTTTCTCATCGATGTTACGCATACAAGGACCATGTTCATATTATTGAAATCTCCTTGTCTGAAACTCTCCTGATGAGAAATAAATGTCATGAATTAAATATATTTTTCTCCGCACAGATGTCTTTTCTGCACGGGTTGAACAAACACCGGGAACGGCAACAAAGGAGACAGGCGAATCACTGACCATCAATTGCGTCCTAAAAGATACCAGCTGTACATTGTATAGCACGTACTGGTATTTCACAAAAAAGGGCGCAACTAAGAAGGAGAGCTTATCAATTAGTGGACGATTCTCGGAAACAGTGAACGAGGGATCAAAGTCCTTTTCTTTGCGAATTAGTGACCTAAGAGTTGAAGACAGTGGTACATATCACTGTAACGCATATCATTATCACAGTAATCAACCTGATCTTCCACCAATACAAAAACACTTTCAGATCTTCCGTGAAGCAAATTTGCCTTGTTTTGGCTTGTCAACGCTCAACATGCACTTTGTGGCCACTGCTCATGATACAGACTAGCAGGAATCAAGTTCCAAAAGATAGCTAACAAAATTCAGCAGGGAAATTCAGAGAAGGGGCACTTGGATATTCAGTGCAGCTGTTGAACTTACAGTAACGTGCGAGTATTTATTTTTGCACTGGGATGTATCACTGTGACTGCTATGGTCACCACACCAATCGAGAACTCGACATCTGTAATACAGAAACTACCAGCACACATTGTTACCCGAACCGCAAACACTTTGATTTATTGGTGATCAGAATGGCCAGCTATTCCGGAGTTTGTGTGGATCTGAAAATTGGTTTTCTGAAATAAATGTGAGACGGTGCACATTGGTAGGAATCCAGATTGCAGTTTGTGCATCGACTTGGTGTTTTTGTATGAATGACAATGGGAAGTTTTTACATTGCTGTGTGTGACTGTGTTACTATGCTACCACAGTGAATAACCTGTGATTCCCGCAATACAGAAACGTCCTGCCACATGTGAATCCACTGCTCATATAAATTATTATCTGCATGCTTAAGTACCTCATGCTGAAATATTTCTTGCAACGTTTAGGGCCTGGCAACTGCTATCGACTGATTTTCATACTCCTTCAGATGATTATTATGTGACTGTTAAAATCCTATTCACAAAGCAATATAGATAAGTATCCAGTATTTGAAGAATGGCTCAGAATTATAAACGTGACTGGGAATACAATATATGAAGGGAGTGATTTGTGTCACACTTGCTGGATCAATCAATCAATATCCTGGAGCATTTGAAGAATCTTCACTTATTTTAGCAACAATGGATTTATTGTGCTGGTGTGAAACAATGTGTAGCTGGGATTGCACAGTGACACAAGCCAGACCACAAACCTCTCGGACAGTTATTCCTTTTTCTGCTTCTGATGAACATGACTCCACAATCAACTTTCTGTCATGAATGCTGTTTCATAGAATTAACATCAATTCCAATTCGTTCCATTCTGGAATTGTGTACAAATTTCACGTTGAGTCTTGGTCAGCATGCTAACGTTTCCAATGTCACCCAAACTGGCATTGGAGATAGTGGGTATATGAATGGATATAAATTGTTAACAAGTGAAGATTTGTTAATGCTGTGAATATATATGGAAAATGGAGAGAGGATTTGTTTTGATACATTGATTATAGGACTTCTGCTTCACTGACACTTTTTGTATGGCGTTGAATGGGAGCTGATGGACTGTGACTGCAGCGGTGAAGGAAGCGGCACCATTCTGACTGTGAAACCTGGTAAGTGTTCCTCTTGCTACTTATCGCTTCGATTTTGCAGTTCAGTTATTAATAAAAAAAGTGTTCTTGTTAAAACAGGCTCAACTGCACAACGTGAGATTCAGAACATTTTCTAATCGACATATTTTGCGTTCTGGAATTTATTGTCTTCCATTTCAAACTCATTTGCAGATTTTGTTTGAGCAAATTTATGCTAATATACAAATATAGACGTAAATGTAGCTCAGGACAAGCCAATAGAGAATCTAAATGTTTAACTTGCTTGGCATCGAGTATATAAGATTTTATTTGCGTAGATGATGGCTTTAGCTATTTGCGCAGGAAACTGCCCAAGATGTGAAGCTGTACTAAGGCATGTCAGAGTGCCATTGTTATGCAAAACTTCTAATCGTAACAACAAATCCAAGTCTAGATTGAGGAAATCTTTCTGCTATCATTAATGTTTTGGATTGTGTCTAAAATCAATGTTTTGAAAGACAATCCTCATTATTTAACATAATTTCGATTACATTAACATTATCACAAATCAACAAATTGACCGTCCAATTTTGAAACTGGAACAATTGTAGCTCACCAAACCCGGGCTTGGTGAAGGTTGATTGGAGCTGAAATACGTCTGCTCCAATTCCACAAAATGTGAATATTTGTGCACTGATTTTACCAGTGCCCTATATCAGACAACTAGTGGGAGTAATTTCACTGTAATTTAGCACGAATCCAGATTATCTGAAACGTGCTCTCCCAGATACATGTCCATCTGTGGGTCGAAGTTTGTTGTGTTTAAGATGGTGTCGAATATTTGAGAACTTTGAACCCACTATAGCTTTAGTGTAAAATGTTTACTTGACATTAAAGTGGAAATCATGTAGCCCATCTGTACAATATTAATTCTTAGAGTGGAATAGTCTTGCCTTGCTGATAATATTAATTGCTGTCCACTTCAATTATTTTAACCATGTCAAGCTAAATAGTCTTTTGCCTTGCCCTCATGGATCCTCAGGACATCATACCGAACGAAGTAGGATCAATAAGTCGATGTGTGCACGACAGCATTGCTTTTGTGATGCAGTCACCTTGCTGTCGTATTCTTGGACTGGTATTTACGAGTGCAGGTGATAACAGGAGAACCCCAACTCAGTAATTCATAATTGACAACAAAGGAAAATAAAAGGTCAGAAATCAGGTTTCACCTGACACAGGGGCAGAGATCAGGAAGTTTGTGATTTAAAAAGAAAACTTGTTTAACCATAACCTGGTGTCGTGTGACTTTTGACCTTGTCCACCCTGATGAGCACAGGCACCTCCGAATATAAAAAATGCAGCTTTGCCGTGGTATCAATCCCACAACAGGAAGCATTCACTGCACTAAACAACTTCTGCAATTTGGGCATTCTCAGACTAATGTGTGAACATAGAAAATTATCTTAGTGCATCTAGAGGGTGCATAGAATAGTTTGCCCCGGCAGAAGGTAGAGTTGTGGAAAGTGTTAATCCTTTTTTTTAGGTTAGATTAGACTTACAGTGTGGAAACAGGCCTTTCGGCCCAACAAGTCCACACCGACCCGCCGAAGCGCAACCCACCCATACCCCTTACCTAACACTACGGGCAATTTAGCATGTCCAATTCACCTGACCCGCACATCTTTGGACTGTGGGAGGAAACCGGAGCACCCGGAGGAAACCCACGCAGACACGGGGAGAACGTGCAAACTCCACGCAGTCTGTCGCCTGAGTCGGGAATTGAACCCGGGTCTCAGGCGCTGTGAGGCAGCAGTGCTAACCACTGTGCCACCGTGCCGCCCACCAACTGTCCATCCGCTGAGATGTGATGGCCCTCAGGCTAAATCACCAACAGTCTTTTCCCTCTCATGAGAGAGAAGACCCTGTGGTCTTGTAAGAATATGTTGTCTCAGCCAATAGCTTCATTTTTTTTTCAGTTAATAGTTTCTTTGGGCATTCCATGGAATGCTGAGATGATGAAAACCGAACTTCAACTTTATTTAACTGAAATAGACGACAGAGATTTTCTGGTTTATTTTGACAGTTGTTTTCTCTTACGGTAAACCTTGGAAAAAAAAAATTGGATCCTGTCTATGCTAGTTGCTTTGAAATTGAAAAAAAAAATCCAAGTTTCCCAGCGGTATGAAGTTAATATCTACATTAATCACTATCTTCTAGCAAATTAGTGTCAGTGGTTCGAACTTGTTATTTCATTACGACGTCTGTCAGTATTTACAGAGGTCTGTCATTTTTATAGTTCTGCCAAATATTAATCACTGTAATGCACCAGTTTGCCTGTGATGCATCCATTATGGGGTGTAGGTTTGCTCGCTGAGCTGTAGGTTTGATATCCAGACGTTTCATTACCTCCAAGTGAAGTAGGTCGCCACTGATGATGTTACCTAGCGCCTGGATATCAGACTACAGCTCAGTGAGCAAATCTACACCCTAAATCTCAACATGAGCTACAAACGTTGCGAAGTATCAATTATTTCGTGGAAATTCCTTTCCTTTCAATTAATTCTGGGAATTCTGCTTTTTAAATGAATCTTGCATGTCTAAAGTATATCTGTTTTGTAGATTTTTTTTAGAAAGGGATATGGGCTTCGCCTACTGAGGCAGCTTTCTTTTCGTTTCAACAAAGTCAGCGTACAATGCACTTTACCCTATAAGATATGATGTAAACTGACTCTGTTCTTCATTATGATTTCGCAATTCTATTGTAGTTATTGGCAAGTTGTACCAAACCCAACGTTCAGTCCGACATGCAGTTTTATAAAAAAAAGTTACAACCTCTAGCTGCTCCACAGGGTTCATTAGTTCTGCCTTTCCTTGACTGTCTTTCATATTACTGGGAAATTGTATCCTAACTGCATCTGATTTACATTTTTTTAATAGACCTAATCTTCGCATATCCACGTACATATGCAGCATTCAAATACCAATTCCGTCAGGTGGGCTGTAAGGCCATTCCGACAAAGGCAATTATTCATTCCAGGGAATTGTCAGGTAACCCTTATCTGAACGGCCTCTGATGCATTTACAGCTCATGTAACTGAGATGACCAATCAGACGCACCACAGAGTCCAGGAGGAATCTTTTATGTATCTGGTTTGTCTGAAAAAAAAAAGCTTCTGCACATTCCCGTCCAGTTTCCTATTTGACAAATCACATCATTATTTTAGTTTTCTTAATTATCTGCTGGCCAGATGTGCTTACGTCAAGTGATCCATCCTTTTGGACACCATCGTCTTTCTGCAACTGAGAGTTGCACAAAATGTCATCATTTTGATTGTTCTTTTCTGTTCCTCTTGCGAGATATTCATCCCTTTCAGCAAATTACTACATTGCACGTCATTTACCGTGTTCTTATTCACACGTGGCAAGATATTCTTGGAATTTAATTGGCCCTCTGATGACTTAATGTCTCTTTTTATTTTTGAGAGTTTGTTATGTTTGGCAAACGGAGCATGTCCCACTTAATCCAACACATAAATTACGAACAGTTGCAATTCCTCCAACAGTCCCTCTGGCGCACCACTTGCCAACCTTAGGATTACTCCTGCACACCTACTGTCAGTTTCAGCTGTTCTCCTGTCCATTTCAGTATTGCACAGTCCTCTGTCTTTCGTTATCCACTATCAACTTTGATTTGGCATATTATTGAATATTTATGGGAAATCAGCACGCACTGCAACTGATGATTCCCCTTTTATCCAGTAGATTTCTTAAACATGATTTGCCGTTCATAAAGTCGTGATTTCTTTGAACTTGTTCAGTTGCACGTTATTTTAAACAGCTTCTAACATTGCAAACTGACTTGTGCCATTTCTTGCTCGCTGTCTCAAAATGTTTTGACAAACTTGTTAAATGTGATGCATTGCAATTCTAAAGGATCTTCCCAACATTGGAGATGAACTGCAACAGTTAACACAAAATGTCAGTTATTTGAATGACATTTTCACTTTGGACGCAGGGATAATGTCATGAGGGGACAGGCAGGTCTCGGCCCGCAGCTGCAACTATTTAGGCAGGACCTTTTCTCTGTTGCATGTCATTTCCCTGCTTTTGCTCTTCCTTTGATTTACCGATTAATTGCAGTTTCTAGAATGCTGCTTGTATTCTCTGTCATGAAAACTATTAGAAAATAAATGTTCTATTTACTTCTTCTCTGCTGCGTTTGACAGCATGATGTGTCAAACATCCATTTCTTGCATGACTAACTTTCACTTTGTAAATTATTTTATTTTCGAAGAAGTTACAGGACCTAATCCTCTCTCTTTTTTTTTAACTCACTGGTTAGCTTCCTATCATATTCTGATTATTCAATATTTTTTCTTAATTTTCAGACTTTGTTTCCGAACATTTTAATATTCTGTCTAATTTTCTGACTTACCATCTGTTTATCCACAATCACATACGTTTTCCTGAATGTAGATATTATCTTAAACCACAGAAAGCAGTTCCGAACCTTGGAATATTCCTTACTCTTTGGAATGTACCTATTTAAGTGATCTGAAATGTCTCCTTACATGTTTGCCACTTTATCATGTTCGAATTTTCCTCCATCTGATTTTCCAGTTCCCTTCAGCCAGTTCTGATTTCGTGTCCACAGAATATGATTTTTATTTAAAAAAAGAACCGTTGCCTATCTCTCACATTGATTGTATTATGCAATGGAGTTATTGTTGCTGATCCATAAGAGCGCCTTTCCACTGAGATAATGAGTTAATCCGATTTTATTCCACCATTGCAGGATGTTCAATATAGGTTGAAAACTTGCGATTCGAATGAATGATTGCAAGATCTATTTTTATGAGCTGCACACGTGGGCTGTCTTTGCACATCTAACTTTCACAGTTATTTTACAGATAATAGCTAGCATAATGATTTTTTGCTTTTCTGACAAGCTGTTGCAATGTCTTCCTTTATGTTCTCCCTATTATATTGTTACACATGTTGACCCAAACAATGCTCCCACAACTGACTTCTTGAAATGGCAATTTCTCAGCTTTACTCAAACCCATTCCACGGGCTGCTTTTCTGAAATGGGGTCGCCCCTCTCCCTTTCATAAAACAAGAACAGCACACTCTGAAGAAATTCAGCCTTCCTGGAAGCATTGGTGGAGAGAAATAGACAGAATATGCCTCCAGTCTGATGTGACTCTATGAATGAATTGTAGAACTTGTATAGGTTTCCTACCCCACCCCTCCCCGTCATTTCTACATCATCTGCACGAATCCAATCTATATCCTCTTGTGGGAAAGATAATGTTGAAGGCCAAGAGTAGTTTCCTCACCTATTGGCCTCTGTATATGCTGAATATCAGCATGGACCTCACTAATGGCAATTCGAACTAATGTAACTCTGACACTTTCTGCAAACTATCACAAATTGATGCTTTCACACCGCATGACGGAGAAGACATAAGCATATGCGTGAGAACATCAGTGTGCAGGTGGAATCAGTTATTATGTCGGGTATGTTGTTCCCAAGACTGATATACATAGTCATTGCCATGGATGTTATTTATAACATTTGATATCTAAATTTACAGCAAAATGATGCAGTTTGTTGACAGTGAGCTTGCTGGAGAACACGGAACAGTGATCATGTGTAAAAGATTCAAAGAATGTAATCAACTCAATATTTCTCTCGCGGGTTGATAGCTGCTGCATTCGTGTATTATTTCATTATAAAATTTCACATGCGATATCTTGTCGTGTTATTGATGACGTGACTGTTGAGTATTGATAGACGTTGGGGATTGATTAGAAGTCAGCGATAGCCCAGTTCATAAAGCTAAGAGATTGTTAATCTCGGGCTTTTGTAATAGCAAAACCATGGATGTCGTTGAATTTGAACAAATGGAAGAGAAAATATTTTCAAAAGTATTTTCTGACTTTGAGATGAAACGTTGATGGGTGAACAAGAAGTGCAATTTAGGATCTGGGCAGCAGAGTTCAGATCAGATTTACTTGAAAGATTTTAAAGATGGGATCCCAGCATTGAGAATTGCAGAATAATCTAGAATACCTTTGAAAAGCTTGGAATTTCTGTTCTCAGGTCAGCTGAGGTATTTTCGAGAGAGTAATTGATTTGATGGAACAAGCAGGTATTCCTGCTGATGGCTGTATTAAGTAGTCTGGTGAGTATAACACGTTCACGAGTAAACACCAACTTGTGAAGAATGTAGTCAGCTGCATTGGTGTAGAACATATTTGTTCACGTTAGCGATGGAAAGGGATAGATATATCGGCCAGGAGTCATATCTGGGGGAGAAGCAACTTTGATGCGATTAGGCAAGATTTAGGAAGCATAGGATGGGGAAGGAAACTGCAGAGGACCAGCACAATTGAAATCTGGAGCTTATTCACGGAACAGCTACTGTGTGTCCTTGTTAATTATATACATGTCAGGCAGGATGAAAGTTGTCGGGCGAGGCAGCCGTGGTTAAGTAACGAATTTGAGTCACTTGCCAAGACAAAGAAGAAGGCTTATGTTGGGATGAGACGTGAAGTCTCAGTTGGAACACTTGCGAGTTACAAGTTAGCCAGGAAAGACTCAAAGCGGGAGCTAAGAAGAACCAGGAGGGTACATGAGAGGTCATTAGCGGATGGAATGAGGGAAAACCCTGAGGCTATCATTCGGTATATCAGGACTAAAAGAGTGACTCGAGTAAGATTAAGGGCAATCAAAGGTAGGAGTGGGAAGTTGTGCGTGGAATCAGAGGAAATAGAGGAATGGCTAAATGAATCTTTTCCGTCAATCTTCACACAGGGAAAATACTATGTTGTTGAGGAGAATACAGAGATACAGGCCACTAGCCTAGATGGGATTGAGGTTCACAAAGAGGAGGTGTTTGCAATTCTGGAAAGTTTGAAAATAGATAAGTCCACTGGGCCTGATGGGATTTATCCTCGGAGTCCGTAGGAAGCCGGAGAGGGGATTGAAAAGCTTTTGGCTTTGATCCTGGTGTCTTAATTATCTACAGGAATAGTGTCAGAAGACTGCGAAGTAGCAAATGTCGTTCCCTTGTTCAAGAAGATGAGTACAGTCAACTCTGGTAATTGTAGAGCAGTGAGCATTAGTTCGTTTATGGATGTAGTGTAGGAAAAGATGGTAAGAGATAGAATGTATAATCATCTGGAGTGGATGAAGTTCATTAGGGACAGTAGATACGGTTTTGTGAAGGGTAGGACATGTCTCACAAATCTTACTGAGCGTTTTGAGAAAGTGTCAAAACAAGTGGATGAGGGTAAAGCGTTTGACGTGCTGTTTTTGGATTTCAGTAAGGTACTTGATAAGTTTCCCACGGGAGGCTATTTCAGAAAATGCAGAAACATGGGATTGATGGTGATCTAGTGGTTTCCATAAGAAATTGACCAGATGAAAACAGACAGAGGTTGGTGGTTATTAGAAATATTCGTGCTGGAGTTCATTTAATAGTCGTGTATCACGACGATCTGTTTTGGAGGCACTGCTGTTTGTCATTTTTATAAATGATCTGGACGAGTGCGCAGAAGGATGGGTTAGTAAGTTTACGAATGAAAATAAGGTTGGTAGAGTTGTGGATAGTGATAAAGAATGTTGTGGATTACATAGAGACATAGATAAGCTGCCGAGTTGGGCTAAGAGATGGAAAATGGAATATAATGGGGAAAAGCGTGAGGTGATTCACTTTGGAAGGAGTGACAGGAATGCAGAGCACTGTGTTAATAGCAATATTCTAGGTAGTGTGAATGCACAGAGAGATGTCGTTATCCATGTCCGTACATCTCTGGAAGTTATCAGCCATGTCGATAGGTTTGTTAAGAAGGCATACGGTGTATTAACTTTTATTAATGGAGGGATTGAGTTTCGGAGCCAAGAAATTATGCTGCAGCTGTGTAAAACTCTGGTGCGGCCGCACTTCGAGTACTGTGCAGAGTTATGATCACTACATTCTAGGAAGGATTCAGAGGCGATTTATTAGAATGTTGCCTGGTATGGAGGGAAGATCTTACGAGGGAAGGCTGAGGGACTTGAGGCTGTATTGGTTCGAGAGAAGAAGGTTGAGAGGTGACTTAATTGAGACATATATGATAATCAGAGTGTTAGATAGGGCGAATAGTCAGAGCCTTTTACCTTGGATGGTGACGGCTAGCACAGAGGTCATAACTTTACATTGAGGAGTGACAGATAAAGGACAGACTTCAGAGATATTTTCATTATTCAGTGAATAGTAGAGGCATGAAATGGCCTGCGCGCAACAGTAGTGGAATCGCCAAAGTTAAGAGCATTGAAATGGTCATCGGATAGACATATGAATGAAAATGGAATAATGTAGGTTACATGGGCTTCAGAACAGTTTCACAAGTCGGTGCAATATCGAGGGATGAAGAGCCTGTATTGCATTGTAATGTTCCATATTCTATGTTGTATAAAAAGAAAACGTGGTCTCGTTCCCTGACAGGAATGCTTTAAATTTACGAGTTCCAATCAAAGATTGAATGGAAAGAAATCCATTTGTCTGTATTGAGAACACAGGGAATTGTTTTTGAAAAGAAAAACGTCTAAATTAAGGGAAATATTAAGCCATGTCTTTTATGATCAAGATAAATGTTAGGTTCAAGGAATTTGGCTCCAGAAGGAGGGAAGTTCACAGAAACAGTGTGTACTTTATACAACAGCAACGCGCGAAACATTTTGAAAGCTAATTTTAGGAAGAAAATGAGGTTGTGGGAATTAAGAATAAGATTTCGGCTATAAAATAAGCGTGAACTGTTCATTTCTACTCCCTGGTGGAATTCTGACAACTGTGATAGAAATCACAGTTCGAAGATGGGGAATTGATCTATGTGTGCTGCCAACCTGTACAACGTGTTGGCGAGAACCGGGGAAACAGTCTGAGGATTCGAACTGGACCATTTAGGAGAAATTTGAGAAGACATTTGTTCACCTAAAGAGTGGTGAGAATGTGGATTTTATTACCACAAGAAGTAGTTGATACTCATATATTGAATGTGCACAACAAGGGGCGAGACGTAGCACTTGGAGGGAACAGGATAAAATGTTGTGGGGAGAAAGCAGGATTAGGCTATTGATTTGGACCATTAGTAGGACCATGAAGGATGTCAGAGCTGGCTCGAAGGTCTGAATGGCCTGTTCCTGTTCCTATCTTCTATGTTTCCATTTTTTGATACAGTGGAGAATTTACTTGAGTAAGAAACAATTTTGCTCCCTCAAGTACTTGAACAAGGCCTCCAGATTCCTTTTGTCTCTGGTGTGTAAACGCACTTCTGTTGACTTGTCAAAACCACAATGATATCAAAATGAAAAGATTTCTCAAAATTATTTCCTGATTATTACATGAGATCAAATTGTCTCGTTAGCAACAAATATAAAACAGTTTATCGGAAATAAATAATTAATATTTCAATACTTGGTTATTGTTTTAACATAGAAAGAAATGCTTTAAGAAGTAGATGGGACAAGGTTTACGGAGCCGTATACAGAACGTCGAGTGTCGGAGGCTGAAAGTACATTGATTAGTTTTTGGACAGTTGAAATGAGGAATTCTTCAGAGGTTAGTGCATCAACACAAATGTCTCACAGGATTTCAGCTCGAGGAAATGATAGAGTTAGAGTTGAGTGAAGCCATTGAGAGGTTGAGTAAAAGGAAGAGAATTCTGAAATCGAGGGATTGCTAAACATGACGAAATTATATCACAAAGCAGAGAGCCGGTCCTGCGTACTTGGCCTGAGATTAAGACATTCGCTGCTGAAAATGTGTTGCTGGTCAAGGCACAGCAGGCCAGGCAGCATCTCAGGAATAGAGAATTCGACGTTTCGAGCATAAGCCCTTCATCAGGAATGAGAGAGAGTAGCCAAGCAGGCTAAGATAAAAGGTAGGGAGGAGGGACTTGGGGGAGGGGCGATGGAGGTGGGATAGGTGGAAGGAGGTCAAGGTGAGGGTGATAGGCTGGAGTGGGGTGGGGGCGGAGAGGTCAGGAAGAAGATTGCAGGTTAGGAGGGCGGTGCTGAGTTGAGGGAACCGACTGAGACAAGGTGGGGGAGGGGAAATGAGGAAACTGGAGAAATCTGAATTCATACCTTGTGGTTGGAGGGTTCCCAGGCGGAAGATGAGGCACTCCTCCTCCAGCCGTCGTGTTGTTATGTTCTGCCGGTGGAGGAGTTCAAGGACCTGCATGTCCTCGGTGGAGTGGGAGGGAGAGTTAAAGTGTTGAGCCACGGGGTGGTTGGGTTGGTTGGTCCGGGCGGCCCAGAGGTATTCTCTGAAGCGTTCCGCAAGTAAGCGGCCTGTCTCACCAATATAGAGGAGACCACATCGGGTGCAGTGGATGCAATAGATGATGTGTGTGGAGGTACAGGTGAACTTGTGGCGGATATGGAAGGATCCCTTGGGGCCTTGGAGGGAAGTGAGTGTGGAGGTGTGGGCGCAAGTTTTACATTTCCTGTGGTTGCAGGGGAAGGTGCCGGGGGTGGAGGTTGGGTTGGTGGGGGGTGTGGATCTGACGAGGGAGTCACGAAGGGAGTGGTCCTTGCGGAACGCTGATAGGGGAGGGGAGGGAAATATATCCTTGGTGGTGGGGTCCGTTTGGAGGTGGCAGAAATGACGGCGGATGATACGTTGTATGCGGAGGTTGGTGGGGTGCTAGGTGAGAACCAGTGGGGTTCTGTCTTGGTGGCGGTTGGAGAAGCGGGGCTCAAGGGTGGAGGAGCGGGAAGTGGAGGAGATGCGGTGGAGGGCATCGTCGATCACGTCTAGGGGGAATCTGCGGTCCTTGAAGAAGGAGGCCATCTGGGCTGTGTGGTGTTGGAACTGGTCCTCCTGGGAGCAGATGCGGCGGAGACGAAAGAATTGGGAATATGGGATGGCGTTTTTGCAGGGGGCAGGGTGGGAGGAGGTGTAGTCCAGGTAGCTGTGGGAGTCAGTCGGTTTATAATAGATGTCTGTGTTGAGTCGGTCGCCCGAGGTAGAGATGGAAAGGTCTAGGAAGGGGAGGGAGGAGTCTGAGACAGTCCAGGTGAATTTGAGTTCGGGATGGAAGGTGTTAGTAAAGTTGATGAACTGTTCAACCTCCTCGTGCGAGCACGAGGCAGCGCCGATACAGTCATCGATGTAGCGGAGGAAAAGGTGGGGGGTGGTGCCAGTGTAGTTGCGGAAGATGGACTGTTCCACATATCCTACGAAGAGGCAGGCATAGCTGGGGCCCATGCGGGTGCCCATGGCAACTCCTTTAGTTTGGAGGAAGTGGGAGGATTGAAAAGAGAAGTTATTCAGGGTGAGGACCAGTTCAGTCAGTCGAAGGAGGGTGTCAGTGGAAAGGTACTGATTGGTGCGGTGGGAAAGGAAGAAGCGGAGGGGTTTGAGTCCTTCGTGATGGGGGATGGAGGTGTACAGGGACTGGATGTCCATAGTGAAAATAAGGCGTTGGGGACCGGGGAAGCGAAAATCCTGGAGGAGATGGAGGGCGTGGGTGGTGTCCCGAACGTAGGTGGGGAGTTCTTGGACTAAAGGGGACAGGACCGTGTCGAGGTATTGGGAGATGAGTTCCACCTGGGAACCCTCCAACCACAAGGTATGAATTCAGATTTCTCCAGTTTCCTCATTTCCACTCCCCCCACGTTGTCTCAGTCGGTTCCCTCAACTCAGCACCGCCCTCCTAACCTGCAATCTTCTTCCTGACCTCTCCGCCCCCACCCCACTCCAGCCTATCACCCTCACCTTGACCTCCTTCCACCTATCCCACCTCCATCGCCCCTCCCCCAAGTCCATCCTCCCTACCTTTTATCTTAGCCTGCTTGGCTACTCTCTCTCATTCCTGATGAAGGGCTTATGCTCGAAACGTCGAATTCTCTATTCCTGAGATGCTGCTTGGCCTGCTGTGCTTTGACCAGCAACACATTTTCAGCTGTGATCTCCAGCATCTGCAGACCTCATTTTTTACTCTGAGATTAAGACATTGCAGAAGGTGATTAGAAGACCCAAAGTTAGAAATTGGGAGTTTGGTCAGGGATGCATTTTCTAGATTGTACAAATTTGTCTTCATGTTTGAGCAGTAGATAAGCTCACCGTCAAATCAGACAGTGAAGTTAGATATAAAAATAGGTGTCTTAACGAGGAAGTTGAGTGGCGACCATTTGGAGGTTCATAAAATCATGAGAACAATGTAAAAGGTAAATATTAAAGTACATTCCCGAAGGGACATGAGTCCAAATCTAGAATGGATAGTTTTAAGGTGAGATGGAAAAGATTTAAAGGAATCTGTGGTTCAGGGTTTTTTTTGCACAGAGCGTGGTGTGTATATGAAATGACTTCCAGAGAAAGTGGTAGATGTCGTACTGTAACAAAATTTAAATGATTTTCGGAAGGTAAATGAAGAGGAAATGTTTGTAGGATATGGACCAAGTATCAGCAAATGAAGAAGGCCCTTGGAATGCTTTCTGTTATTGGTCAGTGCACTGAGTATGAGTTGGTAGGTCATGTGACAGCTGTACACGATATTGCTTCGGCCGCTTTTGGAATATTGTCTGTAGTGCTGGTCTCTACAGCTTTCGGAAGAACGTTCTGAAAATTGAAAGACTTCAGAAACGATTTACAAGGATGTTTCTAGGGTTGAGGATTTGAGCTATAAGAGAACTGAATTGGCTGGGAGTATTTCCCTTGGTGCGTCAGAAGCTGATTTGTGACCATATCGAAGTATATAACATTATGGATGGTAATGAGAACTTAAATAGACAATGTATTTTCCCCTGTGTGAGGGAGTCCAAAGATGGAGGGTGAAGGATTAAGGTGAGAGCGGAAGATATGAAAGACTTCTAAACGATAGTTTTTTATCTCACTGAGGATGGTGCATGTATGGATTGAGCTACCAGTTGGAGGTTTGCAAAATTCCATGATTCAAATCGCATTTGAATGGGTAAATGAATAATAAGGGTTTAGAAGGACATAGGCCATGTGCTGGCAAATGGGACAAGACTAATTTCAGATATCTGGTCGGCATGGAAGAATTTGACCAAAGCGTTTGACTCTTTGTTATCAATGATTCTATGACCCAAATGTCACATGCTCAATTTAGAAAAACTGTTCAGCGTGGACGAATTTGACTGAAATGTTTCTTTCTGCTCCTTGGACTCTATCAGTCGAACAAGTGTGGAGCTCACCTCAAGTTTAAATATGATGCCAACGTTACGAGGAACCTCATATAGCAACATGATGTTCTGATACAATAATAATATTATTTTTTGGGTATGATTTGAGAGTAATCGATTGTACATGACATCACCGAAACAATGTAGCCATCTATACACAAGAGAGTAAGTCTTAATTTGTAATTTTAGGCATACAGCCTTCTCCACCAGTCATCAGTCTACACTACTCTGCAACTGAAGAACAGAGGGCAAACGGATTTCTTCAGCTGATTTGTCTCATCACCGGGTACTATCCTGAAAGAATTGCATTGACCTGGCAGAAGAACGGAAATACCATAAGTTCTGGCGTTACAACTACATCTCCAACGAAAACAGCGACCAATGATTTTAGCTCTACAAGTTTGCTGAAAGTGCCACTGCAGGAATGGAACAGCGGCTTTGTGTACAGTTGTCAAGTTTCTCATTCTGCTTCCAATAGTAACCAGAGAAAAGAAATTAGTTCAACATCGGGTAAGAAAACTAAACAAACTCACAAGCTCACATTCATTACCATAATCAGTTTTGTCATAAATATTAGACAAGATGGAAAATTATGTTGTTGGTTTATTACTGCGGATGAAGCATTCTTGAATTAGTTGCAGTGAGTAATATCAATGGGAATTTGTAGTCCAGAGAAATGTTACAGCAAAAATGAGTCGAAATGAACCAGGTACTTAAACCCGCTCTTTCAAAAAGATAGTTGAGAATAACCTCTGAAATTATTTCCCTTTGCTCTGTATAGGTCTGACCAAAATAACCAAAGTTCTTGGAAAAAGACAGAGGAAAAAGACAGATATAGAGCCATTATGAAGAAAGCAAGTGAATGAGAGAGATTAGTGAGCAAACCTCTTAACTGACAAGTTTAGGCAGAGTTTCTGGATATGCTCGCTATTCAAAATTCTTTATACAACGTGGTAGTCCCCCGCTTTTTCTTATTTTCCGAGTCAATTCAGAGTAGCAAAATAAAGCCTTGACACTGCACACACTTCATCACAAAGGAATCATTTTGAACAATGCGTATTTCTAAAGCTGTCGCTAGTGAGGATTTAGTATTGTCTGTTGCCGATTGTTGCCATGCAATTGTAGAAAGGATGTATTGTGGTGGGGTGGGGTGGGGGGAGAGAATGTTCAGAGTAGCTTAGGGGAGAGATAAGTTGTCTGGTGGAACAGAGATAGAAATTTGTTATTGGAAGGGGTGCGACAGAAACAACAGGCATGCGCCAATATGTTTATTCGCAACATTTATTATATAGATCATTTTTTAGGCAGGACTTTAAAATACCCATTGGTGATAACGATCTCAATGACCTTCTGTGCTTAAAATGCATCGACCATCACGATGTGGTAAATTTTCTCTGTCTCTACCTGTCTTCCTTGCTCTACAACTCTCTTTTATTCCTGTCAGTTTTTTCCTCACACACAAACAAAACCCAGGACACACGAGAGAGAGAGGAAGAGGGAGAGAGACGGTTGCATTTTTCATCCCTTCCTTGTTCACTGATTTTGACATTCTTGTTGCAGTCCTGATTACATCATTGGATCAGGGACCAGAATCTGAATCTCTGATTTCTCTCTGACAGAGATAGCTGTATTATTGAGGGATCCATTGGTTGAAGAAATCTGGATCAATAAAAGTGCCATTCTGGTTTGCGAAGTGCTTTCAACAGTTGCCAGTGGGGTAGTTATCTCTTGGATGGTGGATGGAAAGGTGCGGAATGAAGGCGTTGAAATTGAAGCAGCGAACAGAAACCAATATGTGACAATCAGCCGCTTGACTAGCACCGTGGACGAGTGGCAGAGTGGGGTGGAATACACATGTTCTGCAAAACAGGATCAATCATCACCCGCAGTATCAAAACGAACAAGAATGGCAAGAGGTTGGTGACAAGAACTATGTATTTGTACATGCCATTTTATGAGCGAGGAAATACTAAAAATATATGTACTTCTATTACAGTTAAATCAATGAAGCCATATATCCGCCTCCTGCCTCCATCACCAGAAGAAATTCAGAACAGCAGCTCTGCTACTCTCACATGTTTGCTGAGAGGATTCTATCCTGACAAAATAAGCGTTTTCTGGGAGAAAGATGAAGCTTCTGTCAACGAGAACATCACCAATTTCCCCACTGCTCTGGAACAGGACCTGACCTACAGCGCACGGAGCCTCCTCATTTTACCTGCAGCGGAATGGAAGAGTGGCGCAAAATACACCTGTACTGCCTCGCATCCACCTTCACAGTCCACTGTGAAAAGGGTCATCAGAAGCCCGAAAGGTAAGGACAGTGTTCTAGCAACCATGTTCAACATTAACACTTTGTGTTAAATATCAACAGAACATGAAATCTTAACCAAACATTCTAAGTTTCCAGCAATTTTAAAATGCACAAGATCTCTGGGAATGAAACACCTTCAGCAAACTGCACATGGCTATGAGGTAAACAGCAGAAGCAATAACACCCACAAGCGCATGGTCTCAAGGAGCGTGAAGACTGCTGATATTAAAAAAAGGAAGGAACCTCTTGTGGCGCATTGCCCTCTTGTGGCATCCTGGACCAAGATGCTTGTGTTTACTTTCCACCTCCTCCAGAGTTGTGTGTTGAGGTATCTGAACAGGTTGACGAGAAAAATAGGTTAACTAAAAACTTATGTTAAGAGAAAGGGCTGAAACACAAGGTTAATGCTTGAAGGCGTGTTGTCTTTCGAGAACAATGAAATTTGTTGAGAGGATGATTGTGTCGAAATGATTTTGTGTTTTGCTTGCTTCTGTCACTGCTTCATGCTCCTCCTTTGATACCAGCTCGAGCGGTTGCTGACGGTCAACTGAAAGGTACCTAGAAATGCAAACATTTCTCGACGAGTAGAATTCATGCACATGAATTAATGTGTGCATTGGAAGGATTATATTATTCAGCGCTTTGACCATGGAGGTCACATGGAGGACAGTGACAATGGATGTTGTAGATTACCGGTGGACAGATGTAAGATGCAGCCCTGGATTGAGGGTGCCAAGTGGAATTTAATGCGGAAAGCTGTGAGGTGGTTCACTCTGGAAATAGTTAAATGTTTCAAGAGTACAAGGGGTACATGGTGAGATGTTTGGTGCAGAGAAACCTTCTCTCAAGAAGAAAATTGGTAAGTCGGGATAGTACTGCAATAACAACAAAATAGAATTGATTTCGGAAGTCTGAAATGAAAAATAATATTTCGAAGAGGAAGAGCAGGAATGGCAGAATCTATGGAGAGAAAAATAGGTGCAGATGAGCAGAGGGATCTCAATGTCCATGTGCAGAGATCCTTATAGAACATAGAACATAGAAGGATACAGCGCAGTACAGGCCCTTCGGCCCTCGATGTTGCGCCGACCGAGTCCTACCTAACCTATACTAGCCCAATAACTTTCAAATGCCTATCCAATGCCCGCTTAAATGAACATAAAGAAGGAGAGTTCACCACTGATACGGGCAGGGCATTCCATGAACTCACATCCCGCTGTGTGAAGAATCTACCCCTAACATCTGTCCTATACCTACCACCCCTTAATTTAAAGCTATGTCCCCTAGTAACACCTGACTCCATTAGCGGTAAAAGGTTCTTAGTATCTACCCTATCTAAACCCCTAATCATCTTATACACTTCTATCAGATCTCCCCTAAACCTTCTCTTCTCCAATGAGAACAGCCCCAAGTGCCTCAGCCTTTCCTCATACGATCTTCCCACCATTCCAGGCAACATCCTGGTAAACCTCCTCTGCACTCGCTCTAAAGCTTCCACATCCTTCCTATAGTATGGCGACCAAAACTGCACACAATACTCCAGATGAGGCCTCACCAGAGTCTTATACAACTGCAACATGACCTCAGGACTCCGGAACTCAATTCCTCTGCCAATAAAGCCCAGTACACCATATGCCTTCCTCACAGCACTATTTACCTGGGTGGCAACTTTCAGAGATCTGTGTACATAGACACCAAGATCCCTCTGCTCATCCACACTACCAAGTAGCCTACCATTAGCCCAGTAATCCATCATCTTGTTATTCCTACCAAAGTGAACGACTTCGCACTTAGCTACATTGAATTCCATTTGCCACATTTCCGCCAAGCTCTGCAAATTATCTATATCCCGCTGTAACCTACCACTTCCTTCCTCACTATCCACAACTCCACCGACTTTCGTGTCATCCGCAAACTTGCTTACCCAGCTTTCAAGTCCTTCATCTAGATCATTTATAAAGATAACAAAAAGCAATGGTCCCAAAACAGATCCTTGTGGTACACCGCTAGTAACTGCGCTCCAAGATGAACATAATCCATCAACTACTACCCTCTGTCTCCTTCCAGCCAGCCAATTCCTAATCCAAACCTCTAATGTATCCTCAATGCCATACCTCTGAAGTTTTAGCATTAGCCTACCATGGGGAACCTTATCGAACGCCTTACTAAAATCCATATACACAACATCTACTGCTTTACCCTCATCCACTTCCTTAGTCACCTTCCCAAAGAACTCAATAAGGTTTGTGAGGCACGACCTGCCCTTCACAAAACCAAGTTGCCACCCATGTTGATGGAGTTATTAAGAAGAATTATGCTATTTTAGTTTTGATTGGTAGAGGGAATGAGTTTCGGAACCATGAGTTCATATTACCTCTATGAAAAACTCTGGTGCGGCCACAGTTGAAGTATTGCGTAGAGTTCTCGTCACCACACTATAGGAAGGATTTGGAAGTTTGCAAAGGGTTCAAAGGAGATTTACTGGGATGCTGCCTGATACAGAGGCAAGTTCTTATCAGAAATGCTGATGGACGTGAGAATGTTTTCGTCAGAGTGAAGAAGTTTGGGATGTGACTTCATTGAGATATATAAGATAATCAGAGGCTTAGATAGGGTGGACAATGAGAGCCTTTATCTTCGATTGGCAATGGATAGCACGCAGGGACATAGCTTTAACATAAGTGTGATAGACACGGACAGAGTTCTGAGATAGTTCCTTTACTCACAGAGTAGTAGGAGCATGGAACGCACTGCCTGCTACAGTAATTGACTCGCAAACTTGAAGGGCATTGACATGGTCATTGGATATGGATATGGACGAGAATGGCATAGGGTAAGTTAGATTGACTTCAGAGTAGTTTTACAGGTCGGGGAAAGATCGAGGGCCGAAAGGCTTGCACTGCGTTGTAATGTTCCATGTTTCATGTTCTAGATGATTAATTTCATTTTGATCAGTATTTTTTTCACAATTCCATTCCCGCCTCTATCACTTAATTGCATGAGCTGAAAGGTTTTGAAAAAGCAAGACTATTTGGATGGAACTGATCATGGAACGTAAAATATGAACCACCTATTGAGGAAGAAATGGTAATGGAGTGCAACTGAACTCAGGTCGCGAATCAACAAATTCATGTTAACAGTCTGCTAGTTTGAACAGAGTCGCAGCGGAATAGATGAACTCAGG
>NC_083427.1:9135954-9149535 GCF_020745735.1 Hemiscyllium ocellatum
TAGGAGATTGGCACTTCACCTTTTCAATGCCACTCACGATATTATATATAATCTGTAAAGTCACCTCAGAACCTCCGACTTTCCAGGGGAAAATGTTCGTCCTATTCTGGTCCTGCGTATAAATCATATCTTCCCACTAGAGCAATAGCTTTTAAAACTTTTCTGCACCTCTCTCAATTTCAAGAGCATCCTTACTATAGACAGCCGACCAGAATTGTACAGTCTTTTTAGAATGGCCTCAATATTACCCTGTTCAACTGCAAAATGACGTCTCAGTTTCTCTACTCAATATTCTCACCAATGAAGGCAAGTGTGCGAAATGAATTCTTCACCAACCTGTCTACTTGTGAGTCCACGTTCAACGACCGATGTATATGAACCTCCTGCACCCTTTGTTCTGCAAATCTCCCTGAGAATCTATAGTCAACTGTGGAAGTCCTTCCCTGCTTTGCCTTACCTAAACGCCACATCTGACATTTATCTAAACGTATCTCCACCTGCCACTCCACGGCACATTGGCCATCAGATAAAGGTGTCATTGTACTCTGAGATAACCTCTTTCACTGTCCACTGCACCGCCTAAACAGGTGCCATCTGAAAACAGACTAACCGTGCCTTCTATATTCACATCTAAAACATTTATGTAAATGACGGAAAACAGTGGACACAGAACCAATCCTTGTGAGGTTTTCACTTTCCATGGGATCCTTTTTTCGAAAAGGTTCCACGTTTCTTTTTAAATTTAATCACAGCAAGGACAAAAATTAAAATAATCAACAGAAGAGTGATAACAAACATTCTGTTAGACGTTAGCATTGGGTCCTCGTGGCAGTAGGCTTCGATTTCAACCTCAGGCGATAGTTTGTATGGAGTTTTCGCTTTCTCCACGTGTGTGGGTGGGTTTCCTCTGCTACTCTAGTTTAATCCCACGGTCCAGGAATAGCAGGGTGGGTAGATTAGTCACGTGAAATGATGGGTTAAAGCGTTAGGATTGTGGGGTGTGTCTGAAAGTGATCTTCTTCAGAAAGTTGGTGTGGAGTCGACGGGTTGAATGGCCTACTTACACATTGAAGGAATTCTTTGACGCAAAATGACTGAATAATTTTCTAAAATGAAGTAATTGTTCCAAATCGTTAAAGAATGAGGGCATGTTCTTACCTCAGCGAAGTACTAACCATAGTTGTTAGTTTCCTCACTTACATACTGCATTATTGCTTTTCATTTGCAATAATTTCTGCCGTCACATTCGGATCCATTATTTTCTCGCATGTTTTGATTTATATACACCTAGGCAGTGAAAAGTATTTTTTTGTCCATGGCGCAGGCAACTCATTATACAAACGGCATTCAGGTATCAAAACAGCGCGAGGAATGCAAAGTTATGACTGCAGAGAAGGTGCATAATGAGGAAATCAACATTACATTTAAAATTTAAGTGGTCCGTTCAGAAGTCTAACAACAGTGGGGAAGAAGCGATTCTTCGATGTGTTGATTTGATGTACAAACGATGGTTTCAAACTGTTTCGATGCATTATTGGTTATTGTTCGGTAAAATTTCATTGAAGTATCATACATTCATTTCAATGCGATTATAAACAGAGAAACAAAAATCTAAAGCAAAAGTGGATCTTTCAAACTCTAGGAGAAAACTTCAATCAAATCCTATAAAGGGTTATTTTTTTTTGTTAGAACCTACACAGTGTTTCCTTTTCTGCATTTGCTTCCGCACTCTGATAAACAAATATTGCACATTACTTTCTACATGGGCTCTTTTCTTTCTATTTCTTACAGCGAATTTTGCAGTTATTGTGATTCTGTGTCGAAACAGATGCGGTCTGTCCAGGTGTATCATTTATTACCTGGTGTCTATGGCAATAACAGACCTCTTGCTCATTGTCACTGCTGTAATATTGAACCGGATCACTGGAATTTATTTCCCATTGAGTCATTTTTCCATCACACCAATATGCAGCTTTCGTATTGCTGCAATATATGCAGCTATTGACAGTTCTGCCTGGTTAACGGTCGCTTTTACATTCGATCGATTTGTGGCCATCTGTCGTTCACAATACTGTGCAAAGAAAACAGCAGGATGGGAAATCAGAACAATCTGTACATTAAGCTGTCTAAGAAATTCATTTTTGTATTTTATATTTGAGACTTTGCACATCATTAATAATGTTGCCTGGTTCTGTAGAATAAAATTAACATATTATACATCACCTGCAAGGGACATATATGACTGGCTTCTTGTAATTTTGACTCCTGGTGTTCCAGTCATTCTGATTTTGCTGCTCAATGCTCTGACAATCAGGCACATACTTGTCGCGAACAGAGCACGCAGGAGACTCCAGATTTCAAGTAATGGAGGCAAACTCGCCGACCCAGAGATGGAGAGGCGGCGAAAGTCTATTATTTTACTCTTTGCCATCTCTGGCAATTTCATCCTGTTATACTCGTTGTATTTCATGACAATAGTTTACGTACGAATTATTAATGTTTCTTATTACACAGGTTGTGGTGTGAATGAGGCTACATTTAGTCTGGAGGAAGTTGGATACATGCTTCAACTTTTGAGTTCCTGTATAAACCCATTTATTTATGCAGGATTCCAGAGTAAATTCAGAAAGGAGTTAAGGAATGGATTTATGTATCCATAAAATTTAGTTGCCAAACTATTTGAATGATGCAGAGTAAAGTAAAATTGTAATTCTATGTTGCATTCTATATTTCAATAACGTAATCCAACTCATGCATGTCTTACAATCCCACATACATATTTTGAAGGCATTGGCAAACTTTGACGTTAAAAGCAATGCCCATTCATGAGGTATCTGTCTTCTCAATAGTCACAAGTGAAGTGCTGGAAGACGGGGGAGTGCCTAACAGGACGTCACTATTTCAGAAAGTTGGTGAGGAAAAGCCAGGGAAGTGTAGACCCTTGAGCCTGATATCGATGATGAGGAAGTTGCTGGAGGGAATCATGAGGGATAGGGTTTACATGTATTTGGAAAGGCAAACACTGATTACGGACAGTCAACATGGCTTTGGGGTTGGGAGGTCATGTCTCACGAAAGTGATTGAGTTTTTGACGAAGTAACAATGAGGATTGATGAGAACAGAATATTAAAAGTGATCTGGAAACATTTCAATAAGGTGTTCGACAAGTTTCCTGATGGGAGACTGGTTAGCAAGGTAAGATCTCATGATATCGGGAGAACAGCCATTTGCATACCGAATTGGTTCAAAGGTAGAAGAAAGAGGGTGGTGATGGAGAGCTACTTTTCAGACTGGAGGTCTCTGACAAGTGGTGCACCACAAGGTTCTTTGCTAGATCCACTGCTTTTCGTCATTTATATAAATGATGTAAATGTGAACATCGGAGGTATAGTTAGTAAGTTTGCAGATGACACCAACATTGGAGATGGAGTGGATAGTGAAGAGACTTACCTCAGACTACAACGGGATCTTGATCAGTTGGGCCAATGGGCTGAGAAGTGGCAGTCGAAGTTTAATTTAGATAAATGTGAGATGCTGCATTTTGGAAAAGCAAATCTTAGCAGGACTTATACATTTGATAGTAAAATCCTTGTGAGTTCGGCTGAACAAAGAGACCATGGAGTGCAGGTTCAGAGGTCCTGGAAAGTAGAGTCCCAGGGAGAAAGGATAGTGAAGAAGGCATTTGGCATGCTTTCCTTTAATGGTCCGATTATTGAGTACAGGAGTTGGGAGGTCATGATACAGCTGTACAGGACATTGATTAGGCCGCTGTTGTAATATTGCATGCAATTCTGGTCTCCTTCCCATTGGAAGTATGCTGAGAAACTTGAAAGGGTCCAGGAAAGATTATCAAGGATTTTGCCAGAGTTGGATGATTTGAGCTATAGGGAGAGGTTGAATAAGCTCGGCTCTTTTCCCTGTGGTATCTGAAGCTGAGGGGTGAACATACCGAGGTTTATAAAATCATGAAGGGCATGAATGGAATAAACAGACAAGGTCTTTTCCCTGGAGTGGGTGAGTCGAGGACATAGGTTGAAGGTGAGAGGGAAGAATATATAAAAGAAAATTTTCACACAGAGAGTGTTGCGTGTATGAGCTGCCAGCGGGAGTGCTGAATGCTGATAGAATTACAGCATTTCAAAGGCATCTGGATGGGTATATGAATAGGAAGGGTGTAAAGTGATATGCACCAAGTGATGGCAAATGGGACTAGACCAGGTTAGAATATGTGGGCGGCATGGACGGGTTGGAACTAAAAGATTTGTTTTCATGCTGCATCTCTCTATGACTCGAGACCATTTCTGAAAAACTCTTCCCATTTAATTCCGACTTTACTTCTGCATACTGAATCAATCCTATTACAAACACTGAGCCCACAACATCTTGCCACATGGGATAATAGCTAAGCCAATCTGATTTGTCAAACAAACCAAGCAACAACGAAAATGTAGAAATTTAGATTGTTTTAATTTTCAGTGTTATAATCAGCTTTGAAATAAAAAAGATGCACTCTCGTACCAAACTTCAATAAAACCATTCCAGAGCGACAGGAATGCACACACAAAAATCAACAAACTGAAGAAATGTTGGCAGACAAATACAAACAAAAAATATATTAGATTCCCTCCTTGCCTTTCTATTCGCAATTAGTGATGGCACGGTGGCTCAGTTGTTAACACTGGAGCCTCACAGTTGATTCTCTGTGTAGAGTTTGCACATTCTCCCCTTGTCTGCGTGGGTTTCCTCCAGGTACTGCGGCTTCTTCTCATTGCCCAAAAATGCACAGGTTAGATGATTTGGCCACGCTGAATTCCCCATAGATTTCATGGGAGTGAAGGTTAGCTGCATTCGTCAGGGGAAATGTATAAAATAGTAATGGGTCTGGCTCTGTTACTCTTTGGAGAGTCGGTGTGGAATGGCTTTTCCAAATGACCTGTTTTAACACTGTAGGGAATCTATAATATTCTATTCTAGGAGGTCATTCCCTGCTACTAACAAGGATGATAAACTGAATTTAATTAAAAGTGGTGAATTAGAAACATCATCAAATGGTAATGATATTATTGAAAATGAATAAACTCTTTCTGTCAATTTCATGAACGTGCATTCCTCACCAGCGACTTTGCAGTAAGTTAGTTTTGTTAAGTAATGAGTTGAGAAAATAACTTATGGTAGACAGTTACAGGAACAAACCTACAATTTAATTGGAGGGCAAACAACAGCTCTTGTGTATTGCTTCCCTGCTGCATACGTCCACTTTGCTCGTCTCCTGCAGGGATCTATTTTAAAAATTTTGTGAAACAGAATCAATGGAGATATGTGGAATGAGCGTCGCAAAACATGCTACCTTCAATCCCTTTAAATTCAACTAAAAACATTGTTTGCTATTTCAACAAATTGGAATCTTAAACATTCGATTTTGTTTTGCAATTGTGAAACCTTCCAAGTCGGCTTCTTGCATTCTAAAGTGAAATGCAACAGATTTCGGAACCTGTAACAGGCGAAGGGAAACGGTTGCAAATTGATGAGCCCAACTGATAAAATGGACCAATGTTTCCAATGTTGAGCACACTGTTCATTGGTCTTGGAAGAAGAATTAAAAGCGTTTTCTGACAATGACAGGTGGTTGACTGGGAAAATATCAGATTGATTGAAGTAGGAATCAAAACGGCACCACTTCCAGATTATTCACAGTAGATTATGCACATAACTGCACACTCTGGGGTTTCGAGTTCTTGGCCTTCTTGCATTGGTAGATTTCAACCACCGTCTCCCGGCTATCTCAACATATTCTGATGAAGACTTTTCCAGTTATATTGCATGCACTGTTGCCTATGAGTGCCTTATCAGTGCTATGAGCTGTGATGTTTATGTTATCGATATTTTTTCCACCCAGCAACCCCCGCCCTGCCACCCCACGTTCCAATTTTCAGATTTTTTTCTTTGCCCTGTATCTCAGCCACTCTTCCAGTCACTGTATCTGTTCACCTATGTCTTCCAATTCTTCCTTTTCTCCCCCAGCCAGATTGTAGACAGAAGGCTCTGATTATTACCAATGAGCTGAACATCAATCTCCATCTATGGATAAATAGAAAGGGGGTTTGTGTTTTCTGAGTCCGATTCCACAATGAGATTTCCTCCCAGATTTGTTATCAAGTTCGCTGGTAAAGTCACTAACCATTGACTTTATGTCCACGCTGCCCATTCCCTCTTCATATTATCCCTGGTATCCGACTTAGAAACCCTTAGAGTCACATTTTGGCCACATCCCTCTCTGCTGGTTTGCATTTAATCAATACGGGCACTGTTGCTTCAACTTGCTCGAGCTAAAGTGCTTTACCTTATCCCTAAGAATGTATTAATATTCAGCAGCAAACATTTACATAAATTGGGCTTATCAACGCTTAAATAAAAAAGAGGCAAATAAACCTGTAGTATTAGTGGCAACATCCTTCCAGACAAATAATAATCTTGCTGAAAATTTCCATGACTCATCTTGGATCTATTTTCAGCTCTTTTTTTTCAATAAGAAGTTCATAAGAGGCTTTCAGTTAGCCAGAAGTCCATATTATACCTGTGCACTGTCTTTTGTCTCCTGTTTAGTACAGGCGAGCATCATTATGAACTGAGGTTGACAAACATCGATTTCATGAACGGATCTTGGCAAAATCTAAAGATTTGGCGTGTTTCTGGGTTTTCCAAAATCGTGACTTTAACAAGAGTTTCATAGCACAGCTCACAATTGTAGAATAAACACTGAATTGCAGCTTCCATGACCACTTTTGCATTTGACTTACACTATTTTGAAATTGCTTCCAATTTCCATGCTTTGTCATTAACTTATGCACAGCATCCTCCAATTTTCTCACTTGATTTCCATAAGATTGGAACATATAACTAATCTCGATTAGGAACTTGTTTCTTCTTAATCGAATCAATCCTTCATGTACCATTATCAATATTTTCTGCAGTCAACGGTTCCAAATCACATAATTTTTCCCTCTAGCCCATTAAGGGGTTTGTAATCGATATTTTGCAACTAGTAAGTCGTATGAAAAATGGAACAGAAATTGCTGGAGAAACTCACAATATCTGATAGCATCTGTGTAGATCAGGCAAGGAACAGAGGGAATACAGAACAATACAACATAATACAGACCCTGTGAGTTACCGAGACTGCGCTTATACAGATGTCCATGTAAACGTAAAAGAAATTGCCTTTGCTCCAGCCATATCCCTCCATTCGGACCCCGCTCCTCCTCCCCCTCCCAATATATTAATCAAAATGCCTCTTATGAATTGCTGTTGTATTCATCGTCCCAAAGTCTGGATAGCTCGTTCTATGCATTTACCACCCTTTCCATATAATACTCGCCTCTCACATCTCCTTCAAACATGCTATCTTTTACCTTAAAACTATGTTAGCTACTAAATGGTATTGTCACTCTGGAAGAAAAATAATGACTATTTATTCTCTCCATGCATCTTAATTCTTTTTAAACTTCTTTTAGCTCGCCCTTTATCCCTGATGTTCAATGAAAACAAACCAGTTTTGTCCAATTACTCTAATATCGTCCACTCAGCATATCCTGGTAAACTGTTGCTGTACCGTCTCCGAAACATCCACATCCTTCTTGTAATCTGGTGATAAACCCTGCAGGCAATATTTTAAAAGTGGCCAAACTATAATTATACTGAGCTGCAACATTACTTGTGAACTTTTAAACTCTGTCCCTCAACCAATGAAGGTCAACATTTCATATGTGCTCTGGTTTCCTCCCACAATCCAAAGATGTGCAGTTCCGGTGGATTGGACGTGCTAAATTGCCCTTACTCTTAGGTACATCAATCAAAGGAAGATGGGTCTGGGTGGGTTGCCCTTCGGTAGGTCGGTGTGGACTTGTTGGACCGAAGGACCTGTTTCCACAATGTAAGGAATCTAATCATGTCTTTTTGACCAATTTATCCACTGCCTTGACACTTTTAGGATGTGTTAGCGCAGGTTCCTCTGAATATTCATGCTCCTCCGAGTTCCTTCATTTATTGCATAATTCCCTGCTACATTAGATTCTTCAAAATGAAATTCACATTTGCCAGTGTTAATCTCCGTCTAACATTCCTTCGCCCAAGTCTCCAAACTATCTATTTCCTACAATATCGTTCGCTATCTTAGTCACTGTTCACAATTCAACCAATCTTGGTGTGGTCCGCAAAATCACAAATAAGGCCACCTGCATCTCCTCCAAAAGACTTTTACACGTTACAAACGACAGGTGTGCAACACTTATCACAGGAGTACAACATTGGTCAGGGGCTTCCAGTCAGTGAACCGTCCTGCCACCTCCTACACTGATATGATTTAGTAATGTCCCATGCACCTAGATGCAGTGAATGGTATTGTTTTTCTTGCGGTCAGGCAGACCATAGCCAACAATGACAGGGTGTTAGGACAGAATGAGGAATACAAAGTTATCACTGAAAGCTGCACACGAAGCAAGATCAACATTAGACTTCAGATTTGTAAGGTAAATTCAGAAGTCTAATAATAGCGGTGAAGAAGCTGTTCTAGAATTGCTTGGCAGGTAGGTTTGTATATCCTGCCTGAGTACCTCGTACAACAAGGGAGGGTTTAAACTACATTGGCAGAATTGTGGGGTCCTCAACATCAGGGAGGCAAGTGCGAGGCTGGAAGCAGACATAGTAATCAGAAACAGAAAAGGGAAGAGACAAGTCAGGCTGGAACTCGACAAGGAAGAATGAATGCCTGCTGTATTGATTTGCATCTATTTCAATGCAAATTGACTGACAGGTAAGTCCGATGAACCCAGGGCGTGGGCAGGTACGTGAAACTGGGATATCATAGCCATTAAAGAAACCTAGCTAACGGAGGGACAGAACTGGCAGCTTCATGTGCCGGGTACACGTGCTTTATACGACGCATTGGTGTTAGAAAGAAGGGGTTGAGTGTTGCATTTTGATGTAGGCAAGTACCAACAGCAGTAATCAGAGAAGAACCATCCAGTGAGGCTTTGTGGGTGGAGGTAATAAATAAAAAGGGGATGGTGACGTTATTGGGGTTGTACTATGGGCCCCCAAAAAGGCAAAGGGAATTAGAGCAACATAAATGTAGAGATATTGGGTATAATTGCAGGAGCAATAGAGTATTCATAATAGGGGACTTTAATTTTCCGATAATGGACTGGGATTCCCAGAGCGTTCAGGGCTTAGATGGCGTGGAATCTGTTAAGTGCGTTCAGGAAAGTTTCCTGAAGAGTTTATAGAGGGTCTAACTCGGGAAGGGGCAAAGGTCGAGCTACTATTTCGAAATCGGGCAGGACAAGTGACTGAGGCGACAGTGGGGAGCATTCTGTTGCCAGTGGTCATAGATCTATTAGTTTTGAAATATTTGTGGAGAGGGACTGAACTGGTCCACAAGTTCACATTCAAATTGGAGCATGGAAAAACCTTGATGGAATTCAACACGAAACTGAAGAGGTTGTTGGAGTGGTTTGTTTGCAGGCAAGAGGACCTCTGGCAAATGGGAGGGTGGGTGGTGAGATGTTTAAATTTAGATCGCTAGAGTTCAACATCTGCATGTTCCTGTGAAGATAAAGGTAAGGTTGACATGAATAGGGATCACGGGAAAGGGAAGCAACATTAACGCATTGACCAGAGAAAAGAAGAAGACAGTTGAGATCAAAGGAATTTCTGGAGGTATACAGTTGTCTTAGACTTTGGTTCTGCTGAAAATGTGTTGCTGGTTAAAGCACAGCAGGTCAGGCAGCATCTCAGGAATAGGAAATTCGACGTTTCGAACATAAGCCCTTCTTCAGGAATGAGAGAGAGTTTGCCAAGCAGGCTAAGATAAAAGGTAGGGAGGAGGGACTTGGGGGAGGGGCGATGGAGGTGGGATAGGTGGAAGGAGGTCAAGGTGAGGGTGATAGGCCGGAGTGGGGTGGGGGCGGAGAGGTCAGGAAGGAGGTTGCAGGTTGGGAGGGCGGTGCTGAGTTGCGGGAACTGACTGAGACAAGGTGGGGGGAGGGGAAATGAGGAAACTGGAGAAATCTGAATTCATTCCTTGTGGTTGGAGGGTTCCCAGGCGGAAGATGAGGCGCTCCTCCTCCAGCCGTCGTGTTGTTATGTTCTGCCGGTGGAGGAGCCCAAGGACCTGCATGTCCTCAGTGGAGTGGGAGGGAGAGTTAAAGTGTTGAGCCAGGTGGTGGCTGGGTTGGTTGGTCCGGGCGGCCCAGAGGTGTTCTCTGAAGCGTTCTGCAAGGAAGCGGCCTGTCTCCCCAATGTAGAGGAGGCCACATCGGGTGCAGCGGATGCAATAGATGATGTGTGTGGAGGTACAGGTGAACCTGTGGCGGATATGGAAGGATCCCTTGGGGCCTTGGAGGGAAGTGAGTGTGGAGGTGTGGGCGCAAGTTTTACATTTCCTGCGGTTGCAGGGGAAGGTACCGGGAGTGGAGGTTGGGTTTGTGGGGGGTGTGGATCTGACGAGGGAGTCACGGAGGGACTGGTCCTTGCGGAACGCTGATAGGGGAGGGGAGGGAAATATGTCCTTGGTGGTGGGGTCCGTTTGGAGGTGGCGGAAATGACGGCGGATGATACGTTGTATGCGCAGGTTGGTGGGGTGGTAGGTGAGAACCAGTGGGGTTCTGTCTTGGTGGCGTTTGGAGGAGCGGGGCTCAAGGGCGGAGGAGCGTGAAGTGGATGTGATGCGGTGGAGGGCATCGTCGATCACGTCTGGGGGGAATCTGCGGTCCTTGAAGAAGGAGGCCATCTGGGCTGTGCGGTGTTGGAACTGGTCCTCCTGGGAGCAGATGCGGCGGAGACGAAGGAATTGGGAATATGGGATGGAGTTTTTACAGGGGGCAGGGTGGGAGGAAGTGTAGTCCAGGTAGCTGTGGGAGTCAGTCGGTTTATAGTAGATGTCTGTGTTGAGTCGGTCGCCCGAGATAGAGATAGAAAGGTCTCGGACACGTCTGGGGGGAATCTGCGGTCCTTGAAGAAGGAGGCCATCTGGGCTGTGCGGTAGACTTTGGTTGACCACATTTGAAATGCCGCTTACAGTTTTGGTCGCCATATTACAAAAAAGATGTGGATGCTTTGGAGAGGGTACAGAGGATGTTCATAACGATGCCGACTGGTATGGAAAGCGTTAGTTACGAAGAGAGGTTGAGTAGATAAGGATTATTAGATGGACGTTGTGGGGGACCTGATTGAGGTCTTAAAAATCATGCGAGGTATGGACAGGGTAAATCGTAAGAATTTTTTTCTCTCAGAATGGAGGACTCACGTACGAGGGGTCACGTGAGAGAAGAAAGGTTTCGAGGAGATATGTGTATAAAGTCCTTTATGCAGAGAATGGAAGGCGTCCGGAACACATTGCCAGTGGAGGTGGTAAGGGCGGGAACAATAGTTTAAGATGTATGCGGGCAGATACATGAATCGGCCAGAACCAAAGGGATACAGAGCATTAGGAAAAAGGCAATACGTTTAGATTGAGGATCAGGATTGATGCGAGCCCGGAGGCTTGAACGGCCTGTTCCTGTGCTGTAATTTTTTCTGTTAATTTTTCGATAAATACAATGCAATGATTACTGGTTAATGAATCAGGAGAGAAAAGGAGGCATGAGATAGTCTTGTTTGAGAGGATTAGAGTGAATGCAAAGAGGTTCTTTAGTGTATTAATGGAAAAAGCCTAACGAGAAAGAGAAGTGATACCCAAAGTGTCATAGTGCACATGCACGCATATAATTGCAGGAGACCAGCGAGGTCCTCAATGAATATTTCTCCTCTGTGTTAATCACGGACAAAGATATGAAGACGTGGCAACTTGTGGGAGACCTGATTGGTTATACCATGGGGAGAGGAGATGTTGAATGGATTGCAAGGTATGAAGTTGAATAAAACTTCTGGTCTTGACCAGATATAGGCTAGAGATTGTGGGGCCTGGTCGATATTTTTGCATCATCGTGAGTACCAGGAATACTGAAGGGTAGTGAATGTTTACCACTACTCAGCAAGGGCAGCAAAGAAAAACCTGGGAATTACAGACCAGAACACCGAACATCTGCAGTAGGTAAGATATTTGAAAGGATTCTGAGAGATAAGATTTCCGTTCATTTGAAAAGACAGGGTTTGATTAGGAATAGCCATCATGGCTTCTTGCTTGCAGGAGATCATGCCTCACAAAATTGTTACAGTTCTTTGATGAAGTGAGTAGGAGGTTGACAAAGAATTTGTTGTAGACGTGGTTCGTACGGATTTCCGCAAAGACTTTGATAAGGGTTGTTATAAGTGAATTCTGTCTAGGTATTCTAAATCTCCGGAGAATAGTCCCTGACACTCGGCTAACTACTCTACACTAGGGCTATGGTTCAGATCAACCGAGTTCTGCCTCCACACTCTGCCGACCGCGGACGGTCCTTTAACCCTTGACTTCAAGGGAGACTGTCCACAAGGTCCCGTCCTAGGAGGCGAACTCCAAGCTGACAGCACCAGCCCTCATCCCCTCCGGCTACCGCTTTTCCCGTGGCAAATCAAAATGCTGCGAGACACACAAATGAGCAACGGATGTTTATTTCAAACTTGCAAGTTTGGGCGGTTTCCAAAAAAAAAAGGAGCTTCGGAAGAATCGCGACGGAAGATTTTACAGCACTGATATTTACACATTATTTTTACATCTGAAAAGGATAGTAACAATTCCATTGGTTAAAACATTTCACGCTTTTCTCTGCCAATTCTTTGATTTATATTGTTTTTAACAATTCCATTGGTCAAAACATTTCACGTTTCTCTCTGCCAACGCTTTGATTATCCGTATGTTTCTAATATTCTGAGAGCTTCTATTGCATCATGGCCACCTGTTTCTTAAACATTACATTATTTTTAACAATTCTGTTGACTAAAGCATTTCTCGCTTCTCTATCCCAGGCCTTGGTTATCTGTATGTTTCTAATATTTTAAGAGCTTCTATTGTATTATTGCCAAGGTTACCTAGCTTCATAGCAGCCTAGTTTTAATTAACAGCTTACATCAGTTTCATTCAAGGTTACAAACCGCCATGTTTTTGACATAACAGTTTCTCTCTGTTTCCAGGCTAACTTACATTCAGTCTCACAGTTCGCCTTACTTATTAACCCTTAGTTAAACTGCAGAAATTACATCACCCATATCAGGGTCCACACAGAAGGTCTTTCTGGAAGGCTACATCGCATGGAATCCAGGGGGAGCTGGCAAATTGGATGCACAACTGGCTTCATGATGGGAAGCAGAGGATAATAGTGTAAGAATGCTTGTCAGACTGGAGGCGTCTGACGAGAGGAATGCCTCACGAGTCCGTGCTGGGCAAATTACTGTTCGTTACCTATATCAATGAATTGAATGAAAATGTACAAGGTGCACTTAGTATATTTGCAGATGACAGAAAAATAGTCAGCATCATGGACTGTGATCGACGTTATCAAAAATTGCAGCAGGACCTTGATCAGTTGGAGAGGTGTTCCGAGAAATGGCAAATGGAATTAAATATAGGTAAGTATGTAGTCTTGCATTTTGGCAAGACAGGTCAAG